>NC_088225.1:20157885-20375385 GCF_036934945.1 Oncorhynchus masou masou | reverse complement strand
TCTCTCTCCCCAGGCCCAGGCTAACAGACAACCTAGAACAGCCCTGGTCTTGGCTCTATGGGGCTCTACCCAGCTGAATGTCTCTCTCTCCCGAGGCCCAGGCTAACAGACAACCTAGAACAGCCCAGGCCTTGGCTCTATGGGGCTCTACCCAGCTGAATGTCTCTCTCTCCCCAGGCCCAGGCTAACAGACAACCTAGAACAGCCCAGGCCTTGGCTCTATGGGGCTCCACCCAGCTGCATGTCTCTCTCCCCAGGCCCAGGCTAACAGACAACCTAGAACAGCCCTGGTCTTGGCTCTATGGGGCTCTACCCAGCTGAATGTCTCTCTCTCCCCAGGCCCAGGCTAACAGACAACCTAGAACAGCCCAGGCCTTGGCTCTATGGGGCTCCACCCAGCTGAATGCCCATTACAATAAACACACTAATACAGGCCAGGTGAAGGGATGTCAATAAATATCCATTCCCTTCTGGAATTCTAAGGAATAATGGGGGTTGGTGGAGAGGAGTGGGAGGGAGGGAGGGGTGTATGGGGGGTCTGTGTGGATAGTTCTGCTGCACCTCACCTTTCTGTGTTCATGATTAAGCTATGCTACATTATACTAGGCTAACAGGTTAACCATGTCCTCTTATCTTCCACAGTCTAACTAATATAAAGCCTTGTACCTCTATTCAGGTATCCCTAGGGAGAAATACTCTGACCACTTCCTGGTTGACTAAAGGTTCAATTAAAATAATACCAATCCCACCTGGGAGTGTGAGTTGTATAGCCTTACCCTGCCTGAATACTTAGTGATAACAATAGCATTACCCTACACTGGGAGTAGGAACCCTATTTGGCCAGTGTTTACATGGCTTACAAGCACAGTTTTAAAATACACCGTGTGGAAAAACGACCACAATGAAAACACAGCAGGCCTGGATGGGTTCCATTTCTGAAAACAATGTCACGTTAACAGTTCAATAAGGTATTACGTATTACTTCCAGAGAGGTAGCTGTCAATGGACACAGCTTAAACACCACAGACTGTCAGCCTCTAGGACAGAGAGAGAGAGAGAGAGAGAGAGAGAGGCCAAGAGAGACAGAGAGAGAGAGAGAGAGAGAGAGAGAGAGAGAGAGAGAGAGAGAGAGAGAGAGAGAGAGGCCAAGAGAGACAGAGAGAGAGAGAGAGAGAGAGAGAGAGAGAGAGAGAGAGAGAGAGGGAGGCCAAGAGAGACAAAGGGAGAGAGAGAGAGAGAGAGAGAGAGAGCAGAGAGAGAGAGAGAGGCAGAGGGGAGAGAGAGAGAGAGAGAGAGAGAGAGAGAGAGAGAGAGAGAGAGAGGGAGGCCAAGAGAGACAAAGGAGAGAGAGAGAGAGAGAGAGAGAGAGAGGCAGAGAGAGAGAGAGAGGCAGAGAGTGAGAGAGAGAGAGAGAGAGAGAGAGAGAGAGAGAGAGAGAGAGAGAGAGGCAGAGAGAGAGAGAGAGGCAGAGGGAGAGAGAGAGAGAGAGAGAGAGAGAGAGAGAGAGAGAGAGAGAGAGAGAGAGAGAGAGAGAGAGAGAGAGCGAAACAAAGACAAAATCAAATCAAATGGTATTAGTCACCTGCCACGAATACAACAGGTGTTGACTTTACCGTGAAATGCTTACTTACGAGAACCTAGCCAACAATGCAGTTATATATACAAATAAGAATAAGAAATAAAGGTAACAAGTAATTAAAGAGCAGCAGTAAAATAACAATAGCGAGACTATATACAGGGGGTACTGGTGCAGAGTCAATGTGTGGGGGCACCGGTTAGTCAAGGTAATTGAGGTAATATGTACATGTAGGTAGAGTTATCGATAACAATAGAGAGTAGCAGCGGTGTAAAAGAGGGGGGAGAGGCAATGCAAATAGTCTGGGTAGCCATTTGAGTAGATGTTCAGCAGCCTTATGGCTTGGAGGAAGAAGCTGTTTAGAAGCCTCTTGGTCCTAGACTTGGCACTCCGGTACCGCTTGCCATGCGGTGGCAGAGAGAACAGTCTATGACAAGAGTGGCTGGAGTCTTTAACCATTTTTAGGGCCTTCCTCTGACACCGCCTGGTATAGAGGTGCTGGATGTTTGGCCCCAGCAATATACTGGGCCGTACGCACCACCCTCTGTAGTACCTTGTGGTCAGAGGCCGAGCAGTTGCCATAGCAAGCAGCGATGCAACCAGTCAGGAGGCTCTCAGTGGTGCAGCTGTACAATATCCTTTTGAGGATCTGAGGACCCATGCCAAATCATTTCAGTGTCCTGAGGGGGAATAGGTTTTGTCGTGCCCTCTTCACGACGGTCTGTTAGTTTGTTGGTGATGTGGACACCAAGGAACTTGAAGCTCTCAACCTGCTCCACTACAGCCCCGTCGATGAGAATGGGGGCGTGCTTGGTCCTCTTTTTCCTGTATTGAACAATCATCTCCTTCGTCTTGATCACGTTGAGGGAGAGGTTGTTGTCCTGTCACCACACGGCCAGGTCTCTGACTTCCTCCCTATAGGCTGTCTCGTTGTTGTCGGTGATCAGGCCTACCACTGTTGTGTCATCGGCAAACTTAATGATGGTGTTGGAGTCATGCCTGGCCGTGCAGTCATGAGTGAACAGGGAGTACAGGAGGGGACTAAGCATGCACCTCTGAGGGTCCTCTGTGTTGAGGATCAGCGTGGCAGACATGTTGTTGCCTACCCTTACCACCTGGGGCGGCCCGTCAGGAAGTCCAGGATCCAGTTGCAGAGGGAGGTGTTCAGTCCCAGGGTCCTTAGCCTAGTGATGAGCTTTGAGGGCACTATGGTGTTGAATGATGAGCTGTTGTCAATTAATAGCATTCTCACATAGGTTTTCCTTTTGTCCAGGTGGGAAAGGGCAGTATGGAGTGCAATAGAGACTGCATCATCTGTTGGGGCGGTATGCAAATAGGAGTGGGTCTAGGGTTTCTGGGGTGATGGTGTTGATGTGAGCCATGACCAGCCTTTCAAAGCACTTCATGGTTACAGACGTGAGTGCTAAGGCTCTTTAGTCATTTAGGCAGGTTACCTTAGTGTTCTTGGGCACAGGCACTATGGTGGTCTGCTTAAAACATGTTGGTATTACAGACTCGGACAGGGAGAGGTTGAAAATGTCTATGAAGACACTTGCCAGTTGGTCAGCGCATGACAGACAGAGAGACAGAAAGACAGAGAGACTGAAAGACAGAGACAGAAAATGAGGAACATAACATAGGTCTGTAGATGTTACTGTCCCCAAAGTACCACCCTACATCTGTGTGAAGACTGTGAACTCAGGCTAAGAAAAGCCTAGAAGTGTTATAGAAATCCATTCAACTAAAACAGTCTTCAGCATAACCAGGTCTGTGTTGTTGAGTTCTAACCAGGTCTGTGTTGTAGAGCTCTAAACAGGTCTGTGTTGTGGACCTCTAACCAGGTCTGTGTTGTAGAGTTCTAACCAGGTCTGTGTTGTAGACCTCTAACCAGGTCTGTGTTGTAGAGCTCTAACCAGGTCTGTGTTGTAGACCTCTAACCAGGTCTGTGTTGTAGAGTTCTAACCAGGTCTGTGTTGTAGACCTCTAACCAGGTCTGTGTTGTAGACCTCTAACCAGGTCTGTGTTGTAGAGCTCTAACCAGGTCTGTGCTTTGGAGCTCGAACCGGGTCTGTGTTATAGAGCTCTAACCGGGTCTGTGTTATAGAGCTCTAACCAGGTCTGTGCTTTGGAGCTCTAACCGGGTCTGTGCTGTGGAGCTCTAACCAGGTCTGTGTTGTAGAGCTTTAACCTTGTCTGTGCTGTGGCCAACAGTAATCACACTGTACTACACATAAACACGCTAAATGTACTTTCATACACACACCATGTAGTTAGTATGTATCCTACATGTCTAGATTAATGTAAGACTCACAAAAGAAAGTTCATTACATAGTCATAGGGAGTTATTTAAGGGTACTACGAGTGGAGGTGGTATGGGAATATGCTAACCCACAAATCCCCATACCTCATCCCCCTTTCCCATTTCTTAGCCTCTTCTAAACCGAGCCATACACCCCCCCCCCCCCGCCCTTTCAAAAACCACAACTCTCTCTCTATGCAGCGATGAAGCAGAGCAACCTGAGCTCTCTGAGAAAGTCTTATAAAGGGGAGGGAATAAAACAATCACATCAAGCACATTGACCACCTCTCCCTCACACCCTGATCTGGGACATCCAAGACAACCTGTGTGTGCGTGTGTGTGTGCGTGCGTGCGTGCGTGTGTGTGTGTGCGTGCGTGCGTGCGTGCGTGTGTGTGTGTGTGTGTGTGTGTGTGTGTGTGTGTGTGTGTGCGTGTGTGCATGCTTTGTGTGCCCAGGGGCCTATCCTCACTTGCATTGATTACAGGAACTGAATGTAGCATAGGCTACTCATGTCACAGTCATTTCCTGTACTATGTCACAGTGATGCACTGCTTATTCACGTACAGTTAGGTCACGTATTGCACAACCGTAGCAAGTCACTTGGACAGCCCCTATGAATCCGTTATCTAGAGAAGAATCTCCTGAGAGGGATCTCTGTCAAACAAACTAATCACTCTTTCTGAGCCGCTGCCTTGTGGTAAAACTTGTTAAACTCTCTCTTTTTGTGTTTTTTACCCTCTCTCTTCTCCCCTTCTCTTTCTCTCTGTTCTCATCCTTCCTCTCCCATTCTCCTCCTCTATTGTCTCCCTTTTACACTCTCTCCCTCTCTCTCCACCTCTTCTTTCTCTCTCATCTCATCTCCACTTCTCTCTCTGTCCCTTTCTCTCTGTTCTCATCCTTCCTCTCCCATTCTCCTCCTCTATCGTGTCCCTTTTACACTCTCTCTCTCCACCTCTTCTTTCTCTCTCATCTCCACTTCTCTCTCTGTCTCTTTCTCTCTTTCTCATCCTTCCTCTCCCATTCTCCTCCTCTATTGTCTCCCTTTTACACTCTCTCCCTCTCTCTCCACCTCTTCTTTCTCTCTCATCTCATCTACACTTCTCTCTGTCTCTTTCTCTCTGTTCTCATCCTTCCTCTCCCATTCTCCTCCTCTATCGTGTCCCTTTTACACTCTCTCTCTCCACCTCTTCTTTCTCTCTCATCTCCACTTCTCTCTCTGTCTCTTTCTCTCTGTTCTCATCCTTCCTCTCCCATTCTCCACCTCTATCGTCTCCCTTTTACACTCTCTCTCTCCACCTCTTCTTTCTCTCTCATCTCCACTTCTCTCTCTCCCCCTTTCTCTGTTCTTATCCTTCTTCTCCCCTCTCTCTATCATTCTTCTCTCCTCTCTTTTCTCCCCTTTACTCTCTCTCTACAACACTCTTCCCCCTCTCGCTACCCCTCTTCTTCCTCTCCCTTCTCCCTCTTCCCTTGTTGAGCCTTGTTGGCGTGGGCTCTAGTTCTGTTCCTTCGCTCAGTGAACCCAGGGTAAAGAGGGTCTTGTTACACCAGTAGTGGCCCTTCTGATAAAGCCCAGTATTGTGAAGGATAACCCTCAGAAACAATCAGGATTTCACACAGACAGCACCGTGTGTATTTCTGCAGTCCCCAAACACAAATATAAACACACCAAGAACATTCACACACACTCTCCCATACAGGCAAACATACGTAGCGTACAATCGCTCAAACACACAACACTCCAGGTCAGAGAATGTATTATTACTGTGCGCTGCACTGATGTGCTGGAAGTAAATATCAGGACAAAACTCACATCAGGTTACAAACTCTCTCTACAGGTTGTTTTCCTTCCTTTGTACTGTATAATTGCCTTACCCTGGTGTGCACTGCTTCCTCTCTTTCACTACTAAAGCCAGCTAGCTACCTCACCACCGATGACTGACGGACACCAGAGATTGGGAAAGGGGAGCAGAAGTAACAGTGGTATAAACGACCTAGAATGGGAATGTCCTTCTTCTCTCTCACCTCCATGTTTATGTATGGAAGGAACCCAGCTCTTAAGCTGTCCACATTTGGGTGAGCCGTGCTCATAAATAAACATGGGTTTGTTGGGATAAACCATTGTCTATCCTCTATTGTACCGCGGGATCAGTGAGGTGCTCAGGTACTCACCAGAATGGAGGGGGGACAGGTCAGCACACGTCACAGATGGAAGTTGGAACACGAGGCCAAGAGAGGGAGCGAGGGTGGCTGGAAGTGCTGTCCAGACAGGCAGGCTCCTCCTGGTGCCTGGAATGCTTCCATACGGCTGTCATCATTCCTCATCATTCCTCATCATTTCCGGTGATTGCGGAGGATTCCAGAGGATTCCCGACATCGGTTTCTCCATCCATCACTGGCCACCAAAGGGAAGAGGAACAGTAACTACAAGAGAGACGTTGTCATAACTCAACACCCTCGGGTCACACTAATAACCATGGTCACAGCAGGCAGACGGATCGCTGTGAGACCGTGTCATTCTGTCAATGGGCCAATTACTGCAATAGCTGTTAACACTCACATCCTGTGACCTTTGGCCTAATGTGCCTGTACACCTACTTTAGAATAGGGTGTTATAAGCAGGCTGTACAGTTTGAGAGAAGTATAGAAACGAAGTGGTTGAGCGACATGTTTGCCACTGTTCTAATGAAGACAGAGATAATATAATTGGTTCATGCGTGTGGATGTCACCGCATTTTAACACCGATTACTGTCTTTGTCTTGTATCAGCACTCAGAGTGACAACACCTTGTGTATCCAAGCCATTCCTACATCTTGGCTTAACTTGTTGCCAAGACACACACACACTCTCTCACATACACATGCACACACATACACACGTTGGTCACTGTGGCCTCAACCCCACTAGGTTGTCCAGTCCTCCTTGTTGTGTCAGCTGTGAACACGGGAGAGGAATTACTGGTACTAACCACTGCACTGATACCACCTTCCTCCCCATCACTGACACCACACACACACACACACTGTACTACAATTCTTTGTAATAGTTGACACACTGTATGACCCAAAAAAAAACATCTCACAGCACCACGCAACAGCAACAATAGGGGAAAGCCATTATGTCAATGTCAACGACATAATTGTTTGCAGACATTCTCTAAAATGGACTGGTCTAGTGTCAGCTCGTCGCTGGCAGACTGCAGATGAATAAGTGCAGAGAAATGGAGAACTGCAGAGCAGATACAGAGCAGTTACTCTACATGGCTCTTCAGCCTCTATAAACAGACCCTGGATGTGTCTCAAGTGCACCCTATTCGCTACCTAGTGCACTACTTTTGGCCTGGGTCTTGGGGAATTGGGTGCCATTTGAGATACAGGCACTGAGTGTCATGTCATGGTAACATGTCAGAGTGTGAGGGAGTGTGAGGCTCTGTGGACTGACACTGACCCTGGGACCCAGATGGTTGGTTTGTCTCTCCTCCCTCGTCCCCGACACCTCACTATTCCTTACCATGCTTTCACTCTCCAGCCCTTGTTTTCACATTCCAATCTGTCCTTAACGACCCACAATGCCTGGCATATAGTATATACACACAAGCATGCATGCACTTGAGTATGTAAACACAAACACACACCCACAGGCATGCAGACACATACACACACACACCCACCCACCCACCAGACATGTAGTCTCTCATCCTTTAGACCGTACAGTATAAACACATTGCTTGATATCTCTATCTACATGGTGTCTTGTCTCTGTCCTACAGATAACATTGTTTTTAGCTCCATGTTTTGTCATAGTCCAACACATTCCTTAGGAACCTTTAGACATTCTTACCTGTCGGGACTAATCTAGCTGTTTATGTTCATGTGTGAACTGAGGGGTCAAAGTGGCCCCGATAACCTTGACATAGATAGTGGTAGCACTTGATAGCATACCACCCTCAGGGTAATGAACCCGGGAACGTCCTGTTTCACACCGTCAGACACTGTAAAATAACATCCACACATTGAGCAGCCATATACATCCGACAGAATGACTTCCAGGTAGGTAAATAGGGGTCTGTGGTGTTATTCACCGTCCTCAGAGTTAGGCTGTTTATCACACATCCCAGGCTAGTTCATCTTTCCTGCTGCATACTGTATTGTTTGAGCTGGCACAGCAGCCATGTCCAAAAATGTGTTTTGGGAAGCTGCTAAATTGATAATGTTGAGATTGGATATTTTTTACCAGTCTGTTTCTCCCACAAATGAAACACTCAACGGTGGGATCCAAATATGCAAAAAAACTGCAACTTCACTCATCAATATTCAACGATTACAAAAGTTCCCTCTACCCCACTTTGGGTCCATCCTTGCCAAAACGGCTATCGTGGAGGCGGTGTGGCCGTGCCCAAATGTCTATGCTATGATACTATATCCCCATCGGATATATCATACTGGTGTGGACTCTGAGGCATGTGGTCGTCCAGTGGGTTGAGTATGCAGGTGGGGTGTGAGATGCTACGTGTCTGAGACTACACACACACCATCTGCAGAGTTTCCACGTCACACTAATTGCCATCGCAGACCTGACGTACGTCCACCCAGAGGGCTCGAAAAGCTATTTCTGGCACCGTTTGGGGTGTTTTCTTCTCTTTCTGCATACCAAATGATCTGGCCTGGTCTAATCCCCTCGGTGCAGCATGATGAAGGCAGATTTATCTAGCGCTGTGTTGCTGGAGCATAGAGAGACTAATGCCTTTCACAGGCCTGCATCAGGAGTCAGGACACAATGTGCCCGCTCTGCTCTGCTCTCAAGTCTCAGGTCTTAATGGCTGCAGCATTCCCAAACTGGCATTGCTGGGATAGATGGAGTATATGGAGGAATATTCAGTCTAATGGAGCTGAGCAGCAGCAGGTCTCAACTCAAGCATACTAAAGAGCCCATTAATCCCTTCTAATTCTATCAAGAATTGAGCTGCAGAGGGATAAGAACCCCACTAAGTTCCAATCCAGAGGCTATGTCTGTAATGCCATGGAGACCGACCCTGGGAGAAAAGATTATATGCAAAGCAGAAATAGCCCCTCTTTCTCCACTGTTGATTCAATGTACAACAGTAAGCTGCTTGAAACTGTGCCTTATGATGAGAGGTATTTGTCGGACTGTAGACGTTTCTTGGTCATTACATTACCAGAAAGAAGCCCTCAAAGGAAGCCTGGTGGGGGAGTTTTAAATGCCTGGGTGATGTTATCCCATCTGATAGTATGATAGGCAGACAGCAGGTATGATACAGGTGTCCTCTCCACCTCCACTAGACAGGTATGCAGGTGAGCTACGTGCCCGTCTGTCTGCCTGCCAGCCTGCCTGCAGTAGTAACCCATCACAGGGTTCCCTACCTCCACACCATTGATTCTGATCGCCCGCCGTAACATCCGCCCATGGAACGATTCTGTTTTTAGACCTGTATTTTATCTGAAAAACAAATGTCTTATCAAAGGAATTCCCCAGTCCTAAGTATGGGGAAGAGGGAGGAAGTGTGCTTTATTTTCTTTCAGAATGGAGCGTGGAGACGGTCATGTGTTTTACAGGCTGAGATTAGTGCTCAATCAGCCTCATCTAAATGACCACAGGCCGGCTGGGGCTACTGTTGTATGTTTATACTAAACTACAGCCACAACTCACAGTGGAGAGGGCTGGAACTAGTGGGACCTTTCAGATAGACAGGACACACACGCCTCAGTTAGTCTGGCCTCTGCTCTATGGACTGGAGGAAGAATTGGCCTCCTCTTGTCAATCCCATTCATTTGAACAAGGTCAAAGGGTCACCAAGGAAGACATCTACGGAGCAATCAAGATGTCATGTTTGAAAGGCTGTGTTGTAAGCTTAGTAGAGCACCTACTCTTCTCTCCTGATCACTCAAAAAGAAAACACACACACACACACAATGATGACCTAGACAAAAACAGATAGACAACAACATCTTCACAAGCGCAGGCATTTAGTGCTAAGGAATTAAATGTGTCTCTTAGTAACAGTATTGACACAAAACAGGCCTGACAACCACAGTCACATTCCTTCCCAGCCCGAAGCCCCACACCCAAATCCCTCCTCCCTACCTCCCCCCGTCACCCCTTCCCCACAGCCAACTACTCCATTACTCCTTCCCTTCATTACTGAACCCCAGCTTCTCCCTTCATCCCGTTCTCCCGCTGCATGCCAGCCCTCCCCTTTCCTCACCTCCATACACACCCATTACTCCTTCCCTTCATTACTGAACCCCAGCTTCTCCCTTCATCCCGTTCTCCCGCTGCATGCCAGCCCTCCCCTTTCCTCACCTCCATACACACCCATTACTCCTTCCCTTTCTCTCACTCTGATCTCAGCTGCCTTTTATTCTCCTCACTCAGCCAGGAAGTGGATTGGAAAAGAAAGAGAATAAATAAAAAGGCCTCCACCTCCCCAGCCGACTATCTAGCCAGGCATCGCCATGGCAGCATGATCCCCAAAAAGCCCAGCGCGCTCTGCTGCACTCCAAAAGGATTGAAAGAGAGAGGGAGGTAGAGAAGGGAGGGAGAAAGGAGAGCGGGTGGTGGAGGGAGAAAGTAGGTGGGTTCTTTCCCAGTCAGAAACTAGAGGTGAAGTCACTTGTGACTTTAGAATTCAATATTTTTTGTTGCTCTCGGTTTCCCCTCCAACTTCTCCTGAACTAAGCTTGAACTTACTTACTGGTCATATGTGTGTGACGAACAACTGATTCTTTACTCTGTTGAGCATATAAACAGTCAGACGACAAACATTGTTTCTGTGCAGAAAGAAAAAAAGTGTGTGAGACATTAAGGAAAATCAGTGGACAATAGGAGGTCAAAAGATTCAACATTCATTTTATTGGTTTGGTTTTTTGAGTACAGTGGTTATTTTCAGCCATTCAGCCATTCACAGAGAAAACAAAATACACAAAACTGGAAACAAGAAATATCTTTCTGATAATAGCTCTGGCTCAGTCTCGTCGTTATGACAATAACAACAACTCTGCGTACCTGATCAACAACAGACACATAACACATAAACGTGAAAAAAACTGTCCAGAAATGGCACTAATAATACTTTTGAAATTCTGTGTGGTTTATAAAAAATACATATTTACATTCAATTTGAATAATTATCATTTGGAAAAAAACTAAAACATATACTGTATGAGAGTGACATATTAAGAGAAATAAAACACTGATTATTCAAACTTGAGAAAATATATATAATATCAATTATACTATCAGAGTAGGTTCCATTATGTAGTTCAAGTGCTATTAATAGGAATATACAGGGGACCTCTGCCATAGGCAACACGAGGCAGCCATTTTGGCTCCCCTGTGAGAGTGGCATAACTCAAGGTGCAGCTCAGAGGTCAGGGTAATAGGTCAAAGGTTACAGGGTTCAGTCATAGCTCCGCCTCTGAGACACAGTAATAAGTGGTTAGTACAGAGTACAGACATGGAAAAGCGTGGGAGTGAGGGGGAGGGGACGTAACCTGGGCAAAGCAGATTTCCACCCTATCACTCCTGGGTAACTGAAGTTAACATACTTGGTTGAATACAAAGTGTTCTCTTTTGTCTTTGTCCATCCTCTATTAGTTGCTGTGTAGTTAGAGGGTGAAGGATGAGAGGGTATTGGTAAAGAGGGCACACGAGGCCAGTGCTCCTTCCTTATTGGTTGCCAGGGTTTGTCACTCCATGCAGCGCTGTTGTTCTATGTAGAGGTCTGAAATAACAGTTCAGTTCTGACTGTCTCGTTTCACACAATGAGACATCCACAGAATTAGTGTCAGGGGTCAGGGGGCGTCAATGAGACATCCACAGAATTAGAGTCAGGGGACGTCAATGAGACATCCACAGAATTAGAGTCAGGGGACGTCAAGCTGAAGAAGTGGAGTCCAGCTGATGATGTCATCATCTAGGCTGGTCAGAGGATGACCAACGAAGTGACGACCAATGAAGATAATTTAGAGACACCGACTGACGTGTGTTTGTGAGAGCTAACCTAATGCACTGCCCACTAACCACCATCACATATAAAACATATTCTACTTAGAACAGGAAAAAAATCATTATTATTAGCAGCTTTATCTACGACTCTCATTTGAAAAATAGAAACATTTGTCGTTTTTCATATACAAAATATCTGTAAAATTACTATGCATATCTCCATGTGGACGGGTTGTACTCTACAGTGATTTGGTGTGTGTGTGTGTGTTAGATGGTAGTGTGTGTTAGTGAGAGAGAGAGAGGTGGCACTACGTGTGCGTGCGTATCTTGACGTATTCATCAGAACATGTGTGTACTTGCTAGAACGCTCTTTACCTGCTCTACCTCTTATCTCATCCCCCTTCCTTTTCACACACCTTGTCTCCCTCCCTGTCCATCCATGTGCTGCTCACCTCTGCTATCTGACTGTCTCTCCCTCTCTCTCTCTTTCTGTCTTTTCTCCCATCCGTCCAGATAGGTGAGGAGGAGTGTGTTGGGGTAGGTGGTGCTAGCAGACGGTCTGTTGGCTGGACAGGGGGCTCTCCAGAGACATGCTGGTGGGAGACAGGTCTGGACGGTTGTTCTTAAACATGGAGGAAATATAGAAGGCCTGGAGAGACACAGATAAAACACTGTCCGTCAAACACAGATACATAGAGATGGAACACTGTCCGTCAAACACACAGATACATAGAGATGGAACACTGTCTGTCAAACACACAGATACATAGAGATGGAACACTGTCCGTCAAACACAGATACATAGAGATGGAACACTGTCCGTCAAACACAGATAGATAGAGACGGAACACTGTCCGTCAAACACAGATACATAGAGACGGAACACTGTCCGTCAAACACAGATAGATAGAGACGGAACACTGTCCGTCAAACACAGATACATAGAGACGGAACACTGTCCGTCAAACACAGATACATAGAGATGGAACACTGTCCGTCAAACACAGATA
Organism: Oncorhynchus masou masou; assembly: GCF_036934945.1. Lineage (NCBI taxonomy): Eukaryota > Metazoa > Chordata > Actinopteri > Salmoniformes > Salmonidae > Oncorhynchus > Oncorhynchus masou. Next base: position 20,362,533 of record NC_088225.1, on the reverse strand, counting down.
CATAGAGATGGAACACTGTCCGTCAAACACAGATACATAGAGATGGAACACTGTCCGTCAAACACAGATACATAGAGATGGAACACTGTCCGTCAAACACAGATACATAGAGATGGAACACTGTCCGTCAAACACAGATACATAGAGATGGAACACTGTCCGTCAAACACAGAAACATAGAGATGGAACACTGTCCGTCAAACACAGATACATAGAGATGGAACACTGTCCGTCAAACACAGATACATAGAGATGGAACACTGTCCGTCAAACACAGATACATAGAGATGGAACACTGTCCGTCAAACACAGATACATAGAGATGGAACACTGTCCGTCAAACACATAGATACATAGAGATGGAACACTGTCTGTCAAACACACAGATACATAGAGATGGAACACTGTCCGTCAAACACAGATACATAGAGATGGAACACTGTCCGTCAAACACAGATACATAGAGATGGAACACTGTCCGTCAAACACAGATACATAGAGATGGAACACTGTCCATCAAACACAGATAGATAGAGATGGAACACTGTCCGTCAAACACAGATACATAGAGATGGAACACTGTCCGTCAAACACAGATACATAGAGATGGAACACTGTCCGTCAAACACAGATACATAGAGATGGAACACTGTCCGTCAAACACACAGATACATAGAGATGGAACACTGTCCGTCAAACACACAGATACATAGAGATGGAACACTGTCCGTCAAACACAGATACATAGAGATGGAACACTGTCCGTCAAACACAGATAGATAGAGACGGAACACTGTCCGTCAAACACAGATACATAGAGATGGAACACTGTCCGTCAAACACAGATAGATAGAGACGGAACACTGTCCGTCAAACACAGATACATAGAGATGGAACACTGTCCGTCAAACACACAGATACATAGAGATGGAACACTGTCCGTCAAACACAGATAGATAGAGACGGAACACTGTCCGTCAAACACAGATACATAGAGATGGAACACTGTCCGTCAAATACAGATACATAGAGATGGAACACTGTCCGTCAAACACAGATACATAGAGATGGAACACTGTCCGTCAAACACAGATACATAGAGATGGAACACTGTCCGTCAAACACATAGATACATAGAGATGGAACACTGTCTGTCAAACACACAGATACATAGAGATGGAACACTGTCCGTCAAACACAGATACATAGAGATGGAACACTGTCCGTCAAACACACAGATACATAGAGATGGAACACTGTCCGTCAAACACAGATACATAGAGATGGAACACTGTCTGTCAAACACACAGATACATAGAGATGGAACACTGTCCGTCAAACACACAGATACATAGAGATGGAACACTGTCCGTCAAACACACAGATACATAGAGATGGAACACTGTCCGTCAAACACAGATACATAGAGATGGAACACTATCCGTCAAACACACAAAGGCAACCAAGAGAATCCGTCAAACATAAGACAGATATCCCAACCGCCAGAGAGACTGGTTATACTGCTCAGCCTGACCCAGATGAGATCCCACCATATAGGGACTGAATGAGACAAATACAGATTGTATAGGCAGATAGATAAATACAGATTGTACAGGCAGATGGATAGGACATGATGCCCTGTTATTGTTTAGGCAGGCATGGTTGACATTATTTCATCCTGTAAGCCTGACTGACATAGGAGATCATACATCAACACATTTGTTCCCAATCCCACAGCTCCATAGAGCCAGAGGGAGGGGAGAGACAGACACTTACCACCCAGTAGGCGGTGAGGCCTCCCTGGATGAAGCCGGTGATCACGTCGGTGGGGTGGTGGCGGTAGTCAGAGATGCGGCTCAGCCCGGTGTACACGGCTATCATCACCAGCAGGAACTGTAGCAGCGGGCGCAGCAGACGAGCCCCTCGCCATGACAACCGTGCCTGCAGGTAGAACTGGAGAAGGAGAGCAGCGTCACATGATCAGAGCCTTCAAATATGAGAAGTGTGTGTGCGTGTGTGTGCAGGCCCTCTCATGCATTTTTTCATGGGTCTGTGTGTGTGCATAAACTGCAGCGTAGTTGGTTCTTTCCACAGTGATCTGGTCACATGGTACATTAAACACAGTTAACACACACACATGTCTAGAGGGTGAGGAAGAGGACCTGGCATTAGTCCATCCACACTGGGCTCAGCACCCTAATAAACCTCTCCTCCATCTCATCTTGCCCTCCAAGCCCCATCATTACTACAATAGAGGAGGAGTGTCTGTCAGTCAGGGACCAGACAGAGACTGACTGAGGGGTCAGGGGTTAACTGTAGAGATGCATGGTGCTGTTTCTGAGGTGACTGCTGCCAGGCCTGGGCCTGTCACTGGAACATGTGGAACGTATTCCTCCGGAGGGGAGGGGAGCTGGAAGCAGGTGTCAGACTTCTTGCCCTCCAACCCCAGCAGCTGGCCCAGGGCCCTGGTTGCATGTCGCTGCAGGTCCCATCGATTCTAAAGGACACAGTCAGTCTGCAGTAGTAGAACTAGCTATACGCCAGGAAGCCACAGACGGGATGGAGGGAAGATAGAGGGAGAAGAGGAGAAGAGAGGGAGAAGAGGAGAATGAGGCCCCTTGTTTTTCTCAGGACACTCAACTGCTCTCAATGCCTCACTCTTTCTCTCCCTCTTTCTCTCTGTCCCTTTCTGATAAGTGGGGGTGAGGAGGGGAGGACCCGAGAAATCTATTAACAATGTTTTTTTGAATGGTGAATCCTCTTCTGTTATCAGATTGAAATTGAAGTTTCATATATATTTCCCGTAAATAGCTTTGTGATTATTCCAGTCATATTCCGGGCCATTGGAGACTTGATGAAGTGGAGGAATTCCATTTAGAATGTGAATGAATACATTATGGGAACAAATGCTTGAGCCATGATGGGCTTTTGTCTTCCTCTGTCATTTCTCACCCCACAATGTGTTCCTCACCAATGGTCCAGTAGAGAGAGAGAGGAGGGGGGTGGGGTTCTCTTGTTGAAAGAAGCCTGTGGATCTCTCAGCAGCCCCCCCCCCAAAACAAGGAGTGCTCTGTCTGCTCTACATCTCTCCCTCTATTCATGTTCCCTGTGGAAAACTTCCTCCCTCTCCCTTTTCATTTCAGGCAGGACGGCTTTTGAAAAGTTGCCTTTCTCAGAGTTTGCATGTACAGTGTGTGTATGTGAGTGTGTTTGAATGTCTGAGTGTTTGTGAGTGTGTGAGTGAGTGAGTGTGCACTCCATCTCTACAGGGACAAAGTGTCCAATATCTTCTTTCATAATTACAGTGAAAGTTAAAACTGTCAAAGATCATTCTTTCCTTCCTTCAACTAATCTGTAGTAATCCCAGCTAAAGCAGGTGACTTCAAGTGTATAAACGTTACTTGGCAGGTGTGCTGTTCTTTGTCGCCACGGGCATGTGCAAGTGTGTGTGTGTGTGTGTGTGTGTGTGTGTGTGTGTGTGTGTGTGTGTGTGTGTGTGTGTGTGTGTGTGTGTGTGTGTGTGTGTGTGTGTGTGTGTGTGTGTGTCTCTCCAATTGCCAGTGACACTTACCGCCAGGTAGAGCATGGTGTACATGGCAAAGGAGGAATGGCCAGAGAAAAAGGACTTCCTGAAAGATAAAGGGATAACAGGGATGTCATTCATTAACCCAGTTCTCTAGTGTCAATATTGCTCCATCTCAATCTATGGTAATAAACATAGCAATAGTTTCTCACAACGACAGACTTTCACTTTGACTAGACTAGCGGCGTTTGGGTCTATTCCATCTCAATTCCAGTCAGTGCATGACTTTTCAGGATTGCATAACAATGGTAAAATCTCATATCCAATCCAACTGACAGGACTTGAGCTCAAATTCAGCCCAACTCTGATACACTGAAGCTTGATTCACATTACAGGACCAACCACAACTGCACTGTGCTAGTTCTGATATTTATCTTCACGTTGTCCTTTCCTGCACGGTTCCAGCAACTATGGTGGGTGTGTAACCAGGCCAGCTCAGTTTGGCCAGGCCTGGCCCTATAGTGTGAATAGGGAAGGCGTCTCTCTCGGTACTGACCTGGCCTCCTCCACCATCTTGTGTTTGGGCTGCCTGCAGGTGACCTGGGCCACATAGGAGCCGGGGACGCAGTTGAGCGAGGCGTATGTCACGTTGCACACAGACAGGAAGTTAGGTCGCAGGCGCCCCACACTCAGCTTGGCCATGTTGGTCAATGATTGGCCCACGCAGCAGCCGAACAGGAAGCTTCCCAGCTCCTTATAGAGGCAGGACACATAGAGGTTGCGCACGAAGGCCCGCGATTGCACCTCACGGAATCGAACCCGGTAACACTCGCCCAGCGCAATCTGGCCAGGGAAGAAGAGGAGGAGCAAGAGTTAGAATCAGTCCTCTTCGTAAAAAAGCTGCGCTAGATACCGGTAGAAAAACGACGCTACACTTTCACAGCGCATTGTAAAAGAGAAGGTTTTTTCAATGACCTGACTAAATAAAGGCTAAATATTGAATGGCTCATAAATACATCTACTTCCAGGTGAACCTCTCGTCTGCTTACAGTGAGTGTGTAAGAGGTGATAGTATGTCATGTGTATATACTCAGTAAGATCCTACAGTGTGTAAGATAGTATGTCATGTGTATATACTCAGTAAGATCCTACAGTGTGTAAGATAGTATGTCATGTGTATATACTCAGTAAGATCCTACAGTGTGTAAGAGGTGATAGTATGTCATGTGTATATACTCAATAAGATCCTACAGTGTGTAAGAGGTGATAGTATGTCATGTGTATATACTCAGTAAGATCCTACAGTGTGTAAGAGGTGATAGTATGTCATGTGTATATACTCAATAAGATCCTACAGTGTGTAAGAGGTGATAGTATGTCATGTGTATATACTCAGTAAGATCCTACAGTGTGTAAGTGGTGTGTCGTGTTGTGTGTCTCACCGTGAGGCCAGTGATGACGATGCCCCCAGCGATGAGCAGTGCGTCAGGGATGGCCTCTCTCTCCAGGTAGGGGTAGGTGATGCTCTGGTCCCCACAGAAGAAACCCCTCCGGTACGGAGTCACCGCCTTCAACTCACACGCAAAGAACGGGATGGAGGCTGGAGAGAGGGGGGGGGGGGGGTTTAGACACAGTTATGAGGGAGATGAAGAGACAGAATAGGAAGAAAATATGAGGAGTGTGTGTGTGTGTGTGTGTGTGTGTGTGTGTGTGTGTGTGTGTGTGTGTGTGTGTGTGTGTGTGTGTGTGTGTGTGTGTGTGTGTGTGTGTGTGTGAGTAAAGAGTAAGAGTGACGCATCACACAGCGAGCCAAGACAAAGAGGTGTCATTGATCCGTGATCCTGTTTTATATGAGAAGGGTTTAGGAGACAGGATATAGGCCTGGGTGCAATCTGAGGAGGGGGCGGGTCTTAGACCCATCAGTCATCCACTGACTGGATTCAAGATCTCCCAAAGTATCTGTCATTCCTTACATACTGGAGCTCCACCAGAGAGGCTGGAGGAGGGGGACAGAGAGGGGGACAGAGATGACAGTGCAGAATGAAGGATTATTCAGGAGGAGAGGAGACAGAGAGTCTATTACACAGAAAATGACAAAGTGGTGAAAGCCAAAGGGTTTTACAGTAAAGTAATAGCCAGGCTACAGTATAGACTATAACGTGACTGCAGAGACCTCCAATAGAAAGGGAATAGAGTAGTCTTTTGTGTCCAATAATAAGGAAATAGAATTAGTGTAGTGTGGCACAGAGACGCACAAGGAGCGTACAACATTAAACATTAACTACCACTGTATTGGCAGAATATTTATTAAATCAATGTAGTAACACATTACCTTCTTATTTTTATTTCCTGGTTGGCTAACCAATTAAAAGTGTGTGTGTAAGGAAGGCGTAAAGGGTGGTCAAGGTCTGTCTTTCTTAAGCAAACAAACCTCGCTACAACCTGCCCTGCTGCTGGTGAAAGTTCATTGGGTAAAGATTGTGCAACCTCGTTATGATACTGGCACCAGTCACACAGCAGGGAGGATGAAATCAAATCCAAGGCTATATCTGAAATTAAATCTACACCACTACACTCACTCTGAACTTCCAAACTACCCTTCTAGTTCCTCTCTCGGCTCCCCACAGCCCCTCTAGCCCATCATGTAGTCCCCTATCCCATGCCCCCATAGCCCTCTCCCCATGGAGCAGGGAGAGCATGGGACTAATGATTAACCTCTCCCTCATCATAGAGCCTGGAGCTGGAGAGGGCCCAGGCAAACACTGCTGCTGCCAGGAAATCTCAGAGAGACTACGTGACAGGAGGAGAGGACAACACAGGCCATTAGAGACTGTAGATCAACAGTAGCAGACGGGAGAAGGACATGGCTCACTGACCTTCAGTGTGACTTTCTGTGTGACCAGAGTTCAACAGGTTTCAGTCTACCTGCACTATATAACCATGAATACTCTACAGATATATCTCACTCACAGTACCAGTCAGTCAATCATAAATACTACCAAAACAGATCCATACAGCCACCCTTTCACCAAGACATACAGTTAAGAACCTACACACATATCAATGTACCTAAGGACCAATACAATTTAGGAATGAAAACAAGGAAATAGTGTAGCGTCATTGGCTTATAAGCAGGGTACAGTTACTGTAGTATACAGCAAATGTCTGCTTGTGACCTTTGCTAATACTGGAAGTATGGAAGTTTGTCAGAAGACCTTTGCTAATACTGGAAGTATGGAAGTTTGTCAGAAGACCTTTGCTAATACTGGAAGTTTGTCAGAGATAAAGACCAAACAGACATATGCTCTGGTTAAGAGAAGGCACGGGAGGGCCTGAAAGAGGGAGGGAGGGAGGGAGGGAGGGAGGGAGGGAGGGAGGGAGGGAGGGAGGGAGGGAGGGAGGGAGGGAGGGAGGGAGGGAGGGAGGGAGGGAGGGAGGGAGGGAGGGAGGGAGGGAGGGAGGGAAGGAGAAACACGTTGCAGGCAGATAGCAGAGGCTCTGACGACAGCAGAGAGAGAAGAGATAGACAGAGGGGAGAGAGCGAGAGAAGAGAGAGATAGTGCAAACATCTCACCTGACCCTGATCTTTGCCTGATCTACTTCTCCTGCCAGAATCACATGCTCCTCATTTCAGATGCATTTAGACCACACACACACACACACGCACACACACACACACATGCACACACACACACACACACACACACACACACACACACACGGCACACCATGGCGTGCGACTCCAAGCTGCAGCCCTCTACAGAGCCTCTGACATCACGCAAGGGCCTAACTCCAGACCACCGTAGAAAAGCCAGATCTCTCCCAGAGAAGTGAGAGAGAGTGGCTGTCTGGAGTTGGTAAGGACCCAGTACCATGACTCAGTACAAAGACAGAGATGAAGGTAAAGATGTTGTATATGCATCAGGAGGCCTTACTTAGGTACTTAAAGGGATTTTTACCATTTTCTCCATCTCCTGAATGTTTTGTCATTCAGGTTCAAAAACGTCCCTTTCTGAACACTTCCAACATGTATGAAAGGTTTCATTAAAACCAAAAGGGGTGCAGTCAGAAAGAGATTGAAATCATATGGAACGGCCCTGAAGAGAAATGTGGTTCTCTTGACTCAAGCACACACTGACAAGGTCAGGGGCTGAAACCCTGTATAGGATTTATAGCTTTACTCTGAAAACACATGACATGGTGGTGTCTATGCTTGGGCCATCCACCACAATAGGCTACTTCTTTACCACAATTCTCTCTCTATATATATATATATATCTGGGGCAGAGTTACGGTTATAATCAATGTTATTGTGGTTTGTCAGTCTGCTAATGGACAGCGTCTCCATTCCTGCCATAATAAAATTGTGGGGCTGGCTGGTTGAGGCGCTAGTGCTGGATCCTCTAGTGTGTTTCTCACAGTAATGGGAGCCATCAACCACTCAGTAGGCAAACTATGACCGCGACCCTGTCAATGATGTATTGACCGCTCTGTAAATATGTGTGTGTTGTCATTTCCACATTTGTGTGTTAAAGTCCATAAGCAGCACATTAGAGCTGCTGCCTATATACATAGGCTTGAAATCACCGGCCACTTGAATAAATGGAACACTAGTCACTTTCATAATGTTTATACATGTTCCATTATGCATCTCATTGATATATACTGCATTCTATTGTACTGTATCTTAGTCTATGCCGCTCTGACATTGCTCGTCCATATATTTATATATTCTTAATTCCATTCCTTTACATAGATGTGTGTGTATTGAAATCGTTAGATATTACTTGTTAGACATTACTGCACTGTTGGAGCTAGAAACAAGCATTTCGCTACACCTGCAATAACATCTGCTAAACACGTGTATGTGACCAATAACATTTGACTTGATTTGACAGCCTGGGCTCACATGGCCAGGACCCACCAACGCTGGCTTACAGAGCTCCTCAAAATGCTACTCTCAAACAACACAGTCCACACAAAAAACAGGCCGCCAGTTTGCCACATACCAACCTCAATCCACAAAACACATCTTATACAAACTTCCCAAACACACATCACTGTGAAACCATGGAGAACACACAGAACACATATGTGATATGTTCTGCAGCAGAACACACACTGTCAACCGAGCCTGCACCGAGCCTATACAACCTCAGAGGTCTGAGAGGTCTCAGCCAGTCCCAGTAAAGTTCCAGTCTTTACACTGGGGTTTACAGCGGCTCTAAACGCTTTCACAAGAAGACGCAAAAGACACTCCAGAGAACCTCACCTCATCTGTCAGGCAGCTGTGAGCAAACCACTGCACCTGGCCAAGAGCAGCCTCAGAGGACACAGCAGCAGAGCAGAGTGGAGCAGGGAGGGAGGGAGGGAGGGAGGGAGGGAGGGAGGGAGGGAGGGAGGGAGGGAGGGAGGGAGGGAGGGAGGAGGGAGGGAGGGAGGGAGGGAGGGAGGGAGGAGGGGGAGGGAGGGAGGGAGGGAGGGAGGGAAACACTAACATAGACCCACACACACACGTGCCAAATGTGCTGTTGGACAGAGTTGGAATGCTTTCAAATAGTCAAAGGGAGAGACAGAGGGAGGAGAAACAGGAAGAGAGAGAGGGCGAGGGAATGGGAGGAGAGGGGATATGTGCCTCACTCTTCAGAAACTCTTCTGGTTCTAATTTACACTTCTATGACCACAGCCCAGAATGAGCTCACTGTGAGAAGAGAACAACAACACAGAGAAAAACAGAACAGCCATGGAGAAAGAGAATAAAGACAGAGAGAGAGAGAGCAGAAGGGTGGAGGAGGGGGCAGATGTTACGTGTTAATTACGTGTGTTATTTATGCAGATGCTTTGAGGGCATATTACTCATAATGTGTACCAGTCAATAAAACAGTGTCAAACTCAAAAGACTGGAAAACATGGTTAGAGGGGGTACGGAAAATTGACAAACAGAGAAAGGGAGAGAGAGGGGGGTGGATAAAGGGTTGGGGGTTGTGAGAGAGGGAGAGAGGGAGGGATGGATAAAGGGTTGGGGGCGAGAGAGGGGGATGGATAAAGGGTTGGGGGGCGAGAGAGGGGGTGGATAAAGGGTTGGGGGGCGAGAGAGAGGGAGAGAGGGGGGATGGATAAAGGGTTGGGGGGCGAGAGAGGGGGGATGGATAAAGGGTTGGGGGGGCGAGAGGGGGGAGAGGGGGATGGATAAAGGGTTGGGGGCGAGAGAGGGGGGATGGATAAAGGGTTGGGGGGCTCAGAGAGGAGAGAGGGGGATGGATAAGGGGTTGGGGGGCTCAGAGAGGGAGAGAGAGGGGGATGGAAAAGGGGTTGGGGGGCTCAGAGAGGGAGAGAGGGGGATGGATAAAGGGTTGGGGGCTCTAGAGAGGGAGAGAGAGGGGATGGATAAGGGGTTGGGGTGCTCTAGAGAGGGAGAGAGAGGGGGATGGATAATGGGTTGGGGGGCCCTAGAGAGGGAGGATGGATAAAGGGTTGGGGGCTCTAGAGAGTGAGAGAGGGGGATGGATAATGGGTTGGGGGGCGAGAGAGGAGAGAGAGGGAGGGGGAGAGAGGGGGATGGATAAAGGGTTGGGGGCTCAGAGAGGGAGAGAGGGGGATGGATAAGGGGTTGGGGGGCTCTAGAGAGGGAGAGAGGGGGATGGATAAAGGGTTGGGGGGCTCTAGAGAGGGAGCGAGGGGGATGGATAAGGGGTTGGGGGACTCTAGAGAGGGAGAGAGGGGGATGGATAAGGGGTTGGGGGGCTCTAGAGAGGGGGATGGATAAGGGGTTGGGGGAGAGAGAGGGGGATGGATAAGGGGTTGGGGGCTCTAGAGAGGGAGAGAGAGGGGGATGGATAAAGGGTTGGGGGGCTCAGAGAGGAGAGAGGGGGATGGATAAGGGGGTTGGGGGCTCTAGAGAGTGAGAGAGGGGGATGGATAAGGAGTTGGGGGGCTCTAGAGAGGGAGAGAGGGGGGATGGATAAGGGGTTGGGGGGCTCTAGAGAGGGAGAGAGGGGGATGGATAATGGGTTGGGGGGCTCTAGAGAGGGAGAGAGGGGGATGGATAAAGGGTTGGGGGGCTCAGAGAGGGATAGAGAGATTGAGAATTGAGAGGTGTGTTGAAGTGTTTCACAGACGGAGACGATGAGCGGTGGTTCTGGAATGTGAGGGTCAGAGAACTGGGCTCTGTTGGGACCTGCCCTGTAAACAGGACCTCGCCTCGTCCAGCAGAATACCCCAGAACACACACACACAAACAACCCACAAAACACCACATGGACTAACAAGCAACCAAACAAGCCACATAAAAACCCAAACTACCCACACAAACCTCAACCAACCATAGCTAACCCAATTAAACCACCCTGGAGCCAAAGAAACCACAGCAAACTAAACAACCCATAGACAGGCACTGAACAAACAAACTAACAGCTTCACCAAACAGTACTAGTATATTATTAACACATGAATATCAATACTAGACTGTAACATAGCCTACTACTCAACAGGGCATCAACCAACATTTTAGGTGACAGTCACTATATAGTATACCATGGGTGCTGAGTGACCAGTGACCACTAGATCTCCTAAGGGGTGAACACACACAGTCCTGGGCAGGGGAGGGGACAGTCACTGGGAAGAGAGGAGAACGCTCCCCTACTACCCTCCAGGGGTGGTCCGTCTCTCTTCAGCCAGGCAGGCCTCTAGGGCCAGTGCCAGGGCCTCTGGTCCTCAACCTCAGGTCTAAACTGCTTGTTTATCCAGAAGTCAATCTACTGCTACTGATGTAGTGAATCATCACATAGAGAGGTGCTTTTACTCTAACTTTAGTAAACCCTGCTGTAATCCCTAATAATAGCATTGTAACTGGTGTAGTGAATCATTACATAGAGGTGGTGTTACTCTAACTTTAGTAAACTCTGCTGTAATCCCTAATAATACCATGTCTACTATACAGAGCTGGACTTCTATTCCCCGAAGACTGTTCTTAGACAATGTGTCCTGGCCACAACATAGTGTATATGTCTATCTGTGTTGAGTCAGTGAGAGTCACAGAGTAGGACCAGTCGTCTTTTGTGTTTCACCTGACATTTAAGGACAAAGAGTCTTTGTATAAAATAGTAGTTGGGTGTGCAACACACACACGGACACACACACGGACACACACCCACTATACAGGGGTGAGCCTGGTAAGCCTCAGACAGGAGATGAAGTCATTGGCACCTGGGCTGTGATTATGACTAGTAAACCACCATCCTCCTGATTAGAGTGACTGTGTGTGTGTGTGTGTGTGTGTGTGTGTGTGTGTGTGTGTGTGTGTGTGTGTGTGTGTGTGTGTGTGTGTGTGTGTGTGTGTGTGTGTGTGTGTGTGTGTGTGTGTGTGTGTGTGCGCGTGCGCGTGCGTGTGCGTGTGTGTGTCCGCCCTGCTCGGATATGTGTGTGGATGAGCACTACAGTGTCCTTTCTCCCAGCTTTTACTTGTTGGGCTGATCCAGGTGGTTACAGGATGGGGGGGGGTTGCTGTCCCCTCTCCTAAATTGTCTGGATTGTTCTAACTGGGTGCACTGTTCACTGTTTTGTCTGCCATGATGCCTACACAAAAAGACTGATCATCAAGGGACAAAGCCTGGGAAACAAAAACAGCCCAACGGCATCTCACTGGCTATCTGATATCAGCAGCATCTGCTGCAGCTGGACTCACATACACACACAACCAGAATGTTATTTACTGCACACATAATCACTAACATTATCACTCGATACACGGTCTATCTGTCCATAGTTCCCACGAAACAACAGAGCTAACTCAAAAAACAAATCAGGAGGAAGAGATGAAAGCCTACTTCCAATTTCCAAGCCTCTGAACCCCCCTCCCTCCCACCCACTATCGGTAGTGCTGTATCTAGTTTCCAGGCTGTGTAACTGTTACTGTAGCTGTCGTCAGGTCCAGACACGCTTCCCCCTAGCCTCTCTGTTCTAACCCCACTCCACTGACTTCCTGCAGCACTGCAGCCATGTTCTGGAGCTAAGGGTATGTGTGGCGAGGGATGGCTGACAGAGAGTAGGGGAACATAAAGAGGCCTGCCTGCCTGGCGGTCTCGGTGGTATGTATGTAAAGGGGTTTGGTGGTCTGTGGCGTAGCGTGAAGGTAAGGGTGTGTGTGGTTCAGGCTGGGTGGCTGGAGAGGCGGCTGTCTGTCTGCAGTGTGACAGTAAGGGTGGGGGGAGTGCTCTGGCTGCTTGTCTGTGGTATATGATATGTGCAGTGAGGACTGTGCTGTCAGACTGTTTGGTTTAGTGGTTTGTCTGTGGTTGGAAGAGCTTCAGACAGCCAGACAGAAGAGGGTTGGGGCTGAGGTGGATAAAGGGGGATCCGGCAGGTAAGATGTGTCAGGAGGATAGGATGATGGGGTAGATAGGGGGCCGTGCTGGGAAGGCACCAGGAGGGGGGGGGCTGTCTGAAAGCCAACATGGAGGAGCAGGGGGTAGAAGGAGGACTCATTTGTTTTGACAGACAGGGACATGGAGGGTTGGGGGGGAACCAGAGACTGCAAACCGACACACAAGGCTTTACCCTTCATTCTTAACACCGATTATATGAAAAACTCACTTCACCAAAGGGAGAATAGGGAGAATTTGTAGCAATTTGGGTGTGGGATACCCCAAGCTGACCTCTGACCCCTACAGTGGATCTTTACCTACAGAAGAGATAGCCACTGCTCCCACTCCCCACCCTGCCTCACCCAGCCAGGGGCTGTTTCAGGCCAATGTGCGTGACCAACCCATTGGTGAGGCTGAATTTCAGAATTTTATTTAAAGGCTCCTATCTAGTCAGTGTAGAGAATTGTTTGTAGTTTTAAAGGTATAACTAATTCCGTGTTCTTTTGATTAAACATAATAGCAAAATCAATACTGATAAATTAATGTTTTGGGAATTTTCTATTCTCCATGACTGTCTACCTTTCATTTTGGTGACTGTTAGTTCTCAAAGATTACAATACCGTAAAACTTCAATTAAAAGCAGTCTCAAATAGCCACCCGTCCCTTTTAATAGCCGGGCAGCGGCACACATTTCAGCAAATGAAGGCCAGTCTCAAAGAAATGGTGGGTCTAAATTAATTGTTTTACGGAGTTTACCATGAAGGTTACCATACATTTTTAAGCAGTTTAATGTTTGATTTGTTACATTAAATAATTCAGTAATGACTCAAAAAAATTATGACAACTATCTTTCTTTAAATCGCCATTAAGAATCTTCTAGCCATTTTCTAGCCATCTAACAGCTGAGAACTGCTAGCTAACTGGCAAGCACCCCCCCCACCCCCAATTTCTTTTTAAAATATATAAAAATTCAAAATAAAATGGCGAAAATGCAGTCAAAAGAGAATAATAATTGTCAAGGAAAAGGTTTTTTTTAGAGAGAGAGAGAGAGAGAGAAAGAGAGAGAGAGAGAGAGGCATTCTATGATAAAAGAAATGTGACAGTGAAGGAAATTAAGAAAATTATTTCGATTCTGGAAGTAAATAAACTATTTAGTAAACAAATAACTATTCAAATTAGCAAAAGCTGTGTGCAATTACAGATATAGACACCTGACTCAAATAGAAGCCTCTCTCTAATACATTTTACGGTATTTTAAAATATGTATATAGGTCCATTGTCTTTTCTACTTACTTTATATGTGGCTTTAGTCATTTAAGTTTACACTGAAAGCGTTTTTCCAACCAGATAATAATGATTTTTTATTTACACTATTTCGACCGAAAAAACACTTATGCGGCCCCCCCAGACGACAGAAAGAGTAAAAAAACACTTATGCGGCCCCCCCCCCCAGACGACAGAAAGAGTAAAAAAACACTTATGCGGCCCCCCCCCCCAGACGACAGAAAGAGTAAAAAAAACATTTATGCCCCCCAGACGACAGAAAGAGTAAAAAAACACTTATGCCCCCCAGACGACAGAAAGAGTAAAAAAACACTTATGCCCCCCAGACGACAGAAAGAGTAAAAAAACACTTATGCCCCCCAGACGACAGAAAGAGTAAAAAAACACTTATGCCCCCCAGACGACAGAAAGAGTAAAAAAAAAAAACACTTATGCCCCCAGACGACAGAAAGAGTAAAAAAAACATTTATGCCCCCAGACGACAGAAAGAGTAAAAAAACACTTATGCCCCCAGACGACAGAAAGAGTAAAAAAACACTTATGCCCCCCCCCCAGACGACAGAAAGAGTAAAAAAAACATTTATGCCCCCCAGACGACAGAAAGAGTAAAAAAACACTTATGCCCCCAGACGACAGAAAGAGTAAAAAAACATTTATGCCCCCCCCAGACAGAAAGAGTAAAAAAACACTTATGCGGCCCCCCCAGACGACAGAAAGAGTAAAAAAACATTTATGCCCCCCAGACGACAGAAAGAGTAAAAAAAAAAAACATTTATGCCCCCAGACGACAGAAAGAGTAAAAAAACACTTATGCCCCCCAGACGACAGAAAGAGTAAAAAAACACTTATGCCCCCAGACGACAGAAAGAGTAAAAAAAAAACACTTATGCGGCCCCCAGACGACAAAAAGAGTAAAAAAACATTTATGCCCCCCCCCAGACGACAAAAAGAGTAAAAAAACATTTATGCCCCCAGACGACAGAAAGAGTAAAAAAACACTTATGCCCCCAGACGACAGAAAGAGTAAAAAAAACACTTATGCGGCCCCCAGACGACAAAAAGAGTAAAAAAAACATTTATGCCCCCAGACGACAAAAAGAGTAAAAAAACATTTATGCCCCCTAGACGACAGAAAGAGTAAAAAAACATTTATGCCCCCAGACGACAGAAAGAGTAAAAAAACATTTATGCCCCCCCAGACGACAGAAAGAGTAAAAAAACACTTATGCCCCCCAGACGACAGGAAGAGTAAAAAAAACACTTATGCCCCCCAGACGACAGAAAGAGTAAAAAAAACATTTATGCCCCCAGACGACAGAAAGAGTAAAAAAACATTTATGCCCCCCAGACGACAGAAAGAGTAAAAAAACATTTATGCCCCCCAGACGACAGAAAGAGTAAAAAAACATTTATGCCCCCCAGACGACAGAAAGAGTAAAAAAACATTTATGCCCCCAGACGACAGAAAGAGTGCCCCCAGACGACAGAAAGAAAAAAACATTTATGCCCCCCAGACGACAGAAAGAGTAAAAAAACATTTATGCCCCCAGACGACAGAAAGAGTAAAAAAACATTTATGCCCCCCAGACGACAGAAAGAGTAAAAAAAAAACATTTATGCCCCCAGACGACAGAAAGAGTAAAAAAAACACTTATGCCCCCAGACGACAGAAAGAGTAAAAAACACTTATGCCCCCCAGACGACAGAAAGAGTAAAAAAACACTTATGCGGCCCCCAGACGACAAAAAGAGTAAAAAAAAAACATTTATGCCCCCCAGACGACAGAAAGAGTAAAAAAACACTTATGCCCCCCAGACGACAGAAAGAGTAAAAAAACACTTATGCCCCCAGACGACAGAAAGAGTAAAAAAAACATTTATGCCCCCAGACGACAGAAAGAGTAAAAAAAATATTTATGCCCCCAGACGACAGAAAGAGTAAAAAAAACACTTATGCCCCCAGACGACAGAAAGAGTAAAAAAACACTTATGCGGCCCCCCAGACGACAAAAATAGTTAAAAAAACATTTATGCGGCCCCCCAGACGACAGAAAGAGTAAAAAAACATTTATGCCCCCAGACGACAGAAAGAGTAAAAAAAACACTTATGCCCCCCCAGACGACAGAAAGAGTAAAAAAAACACTTATGCCCCCAGACGACAGAAAGAGTAAAAAAACACTTATGCGGCCCCCAGACGACAAAAATAGTTTAAAAAACATTTATGCGGCCCCCAGACGACAGAAAGAGTAAAAAAACATTTATGCCCCCAGACGACAGAAAGAGTAAAAAAACACTTATGCGGCCCCCAGACGACAGAAAAGGGTTAAAAAACATTTATGCCCCCCAGACGACAGAAACGAGTAAAAAAACACTTATGCGGCCCCCAGACGACAGAAAGAGTAAAAAAACAGTTGTGAACTGAACATAACAATATGTCAGTTGAAGGGAGGACAGTAGCAGGTGACCCATCTGTGGTTTGTGACTACTATGATTTCCCATTGTAGTCAATTCAATTGCTGTAATTCCATTACCGATTTTCCAGTAATTCAATTACCAATTTGGAAACAGAATTACGAGTTTTAATCACTTAGTAATTAATAAATTTGATATCAGTAAAAACACTATAACTAACTGGTAGGTCTACCTTTACCTATTACTTCTGTGAACTTTCATTATCCTCAGTCCTCATGAGGGAGAGAAATGTGAAAATATCTGAAAGATAATGTGTGTTTTTTATAACAGAATTACAAGGCACAAGGCAATGTTTCTTAAACTTACTGGAGGCAAATAAGTTCTCCAAAACTAAATATAAGTGCTGATATTAGTTGGCAGGGGTCTTTACTTACATTACAACTTACAATATTACAATATTTCTAATACCTTGTCAGACTTTTCCTGCTAGATGTTGTCTAAGACCCTTTTTCCATCTGTTTGACCACAAATCAAAGTCTTTGCTTATTCCTCATTTTTAGGATGGAAAATAATTGGAAAATGTATATATTCCTTAATTTCTCAAAAATAGACTCTTAGTTTTGATTTGACATGCTCCTATGAAGTTAACATGTTGGTGCTCATGGCTCCTTTTAGATGGAAATGTCCTATAGCAACTGGGTAAAGAGCAGCATCACTTTTTCCTTCAGCTAATCGTTTGATTGGGTTTCTGTTATTGGAAGCTGCATCTGTCAACGTCAGAATACTGCCATGTTCCCATGTAATGACTTCATCATGTATTCCATTAGGGCTAAAAACATTGAGTGAAAATGCATCAGTGAATTTGTAAACAGAGGCACATGCACACAAGCGCATACTGTTCAACATGACCATGCAAGAGCACTAAAAACACAGAGACAAACTCACATGCATGGTTACACACATAGGCCCAGAGTGAGAGGACTGCTTAAAATATTCCTGACACAGTGGCATGCTGCAGCATGCAGGCCCTCTCACTGTCTCACTCGACAGCTTTCCCTGCCAGCTGAACAGAAACACAAGCCCACTTACACAAACATATTGTATGCCCAAGAAAACAAATACACACGCACACTTCACCACGCGTCATCCCCTCTTCTGGACAACTTCCATCCCAAAATGGTTGAAGCAAGAAGAAGAAAGAGCAGGAAAGCGAGTGGAGAAAAGCAGGAAAGAAGTGGACCTTTGAACTCACTCTGAGGTTAATGCTATCTCTACCCTAAACCCTATCCTTATCTAATCCTAACCCTTACCTAATCCTAACCCTTTTAAATGTAAACTTCAATGGGGGTATGGACGTCCCAAGGATCCCAGGTAAACAAGGACCCTTTCTCTGATCACTCCGGGAGATACAGGCCATCCTCTCTTGCAAGCTACCTCACGTCTTCTTACCCTCCTACACACAGACACACACACTCAGTCCCCCCCCCCCCCACACACACACTCAGTCCAACACACAACCAGTAATCGTCTCTGTGGTTTTTACCGGTCACTGTCTCTCAGGGAGAGCTTAAAAACTTATTCGGGCTAGGGGCAGTATTCGGAAGTTTGGATGAATGAGGTGCCCAAAGTAAATTGCCTGTTACTCAGGCCCAGAAGCTAGGATATGCATATAATTGGTAGTATTGGATAGAAAACACTCGAGTTTCCAAAACTGTTAAAATAATGTATGTGAGTATAACAGAACTGATATGGCAGGTGAAAACCCGAGGACAATCCATCCAGAATTTATTTTTTTCAGCTCACCCCTGATTACTATGGCTGTCAATGGAAATATAAAATGAATACCTCCCAGATTGCAGTTCCTAGGGCTTCCACTAGATGTCAACAGTCTTTAGAAAGCGTTTCAGGCTTGGTTTTTGAAAAATAAGCTAGTTTTAGTAAGTGGCTCCCATTTTGGCTGTAGTGTTTGTTGCACGTTCCGGTGATTGCGCATACTTCGTTATTTATCTCCGATAATGGCCTCCGCTATTCTCAGTCTTAAATTTTATTGTTCATTTACATATTAGGGAACCTGAGGATTGATTAGGAACGTTGTTTGATGTGTTTGGAAGAAGTTTATTGGTAATTTACGGGATTCAGTTGTATGCATTTTGAACGAGGGAAACCGATGGATTACTGAGTCAAGCGTGCCAATGAAACTGACTTTTTGGGGATATAAAGAAGGACTTTATTGATCAAAAGGACCATTTGTTATGTATCTATGACGATTGTTGTAATTTGAATTTCGCACACTGCAATTACACCGGATGTTGTCGAGGTGAGACGCTAGCCTCCCAATGATCCGTAAGAAGTTTTAAGTGCTGTTCAAAAACATTTGACCCAGCCTAGTTGAGACAGTTAAAATCTATTCTCTAATTTTGCTATTGATTTGGTTCTAATTTCATCTATGAATCTTTATCCTGAGCAAATATGAATGACTGCGTGGTCACTGTAATTGATGGTTTTCACAAACCACTTAAGGCTTCAGATCCCCTTCCAATTACTTTTAAGGTCCCAAATAACTGTGATGACAGAGTGAGGACCACCTGTGCCGGAGAGAGACAGGCAGCCATACAGGAGGCAGGAAGAAAAGCAGGAAAGAAGTGGACCAGACTTGTCTCAGCCTGCCCACGGGTACGTCAATGACTGACCCCTCACCTCTGACCCTGCCTATGCTGCTGGATGCCGTGTCTCAAGCACAGCATGGCCACAGAACATGGACTCTGTTCAGACCTGAGCTCCTCTTTTGAAAGCTTAATAATGCGTGCAGGAGGAATGCTCACACACAGATTGAGACATCCGTATGCTTGAGAGACATACTGACACAGTAGAAAAATGTTCTCACTGTGAAACATCAATCATCCCACTTAGACATATTTTTGATCTGGGGGACAGTGTTACCTGGTCACACACACACACACACACACACGGTCACACACATACATATTTAAGTCAAAGCCAAAGTGAAAGCCTTCATTATGAATTGATCCTGGTTTTAGACTCTGATTAACAGTCATTCATAATGCCATACCACAGTGTTAATAACAGTCATTCATAATGCCATACCACCGTGTTAATAACAGTCATTCATAATGCCATACCAGTGTTAATAACAGTCATTCATAATGCCATACCACAGTGTTAATAACAGTCATTCATAATGCCATACCAGTGTTAATAACAGTCATTCATAATGCCATACCACAGTGTTAATAACAGTCATTCATAATGCCATACCACCATAAATACCAGTGTTAATAACAGTCATTCATAATGCCATACAGTGTTAATAACAGTCATTCATAATGTTAATAACAGTCATTCATAATGCCATACCACAGTGTTAATAACAGTCATTCATAATGCCATACCAGTGTTAATAACAGTCATTCATAATGCCATACCACAGTGTTAATAACAGTCATTCATAATGCCATACCACAGTGTTAATAACAGTCATTCATAATGCCATACCACAGTGTTAATAACAGTCATTCATAATGCCATACCACCATGTTAATAACAGTCATTCATAATGCCATACCACAGTGTCAATAACAGTCATTCATAATGCCATACCAGTGTTAATAACAGTCATTCATAATGCCATACCACAGTGTTAATAACAGTCATTCATAATGCCATACCACAGTGTTAATAACAGTCATTCATAATGCCATACCACCGTGTTAATAACAGTCATTCATAATGCCATACCACAGTGTTAATAACAGTCATTCATAATGCCATACCACAGTGTTAATAACAGTCATTCATAATGCCATACCACATTCGTGTTAATAACAGTCATTCATAATGCCATACCACAGTGTTAATAACAGTCATTCATAATGCCATACCACCGTGTTAATAACAGTCATTCATAATGCCATACCACAGTGTTAATAACAGTCATTCATAATGCCATACCACCGTGTTAATAACAGTCATTCATAATGCCATACCAGTGTTAATAACAGTCATTCATAATGCCATACCACAGTGTTAATAACAGTCATTCATAATGCCATACCAGTGTTAATAACAGTCATTCATAATGCCATGCCACAGTGTTA
Organism: Oncorhynchus masou masou; assembly: GCF_036934945.1. Taxonomy (NCBI): domain Eukaryota; kingdom Metazoa; phylum Chordata; class Actinopteri; order Salmoniformes; family Salmonidae; genus Oncorhynchus; species Oncorhynchus masou. The sequence goes on along the minus strand of NC_088225.1, from coordinate 20,341,837 downwards.
ATAACAGTCATTCATAATGCCATACCACAGTGTTAATAACAGTCATTCATAATGCCATACCAGTGTTAATAACAGTCATTCATAATGCCATACCACCGTGTTAATAACAGTCATTCATAATGCCATACCACAGTGTTAATAACAGTCATTCATAATGCCATACCAGTGTTAATAACAGTCATTCAAAATGCTATACCACAGTGTTAATGTTAATAACAGTCATTCATAATGCCATACCACAGTGTTAATAACAGTCATTCATAATGCCATACCACAGTGTTAATAACAGTCATTCATAATGCCATACCACAGTGTTAATAACAGTCATTCATAATGCCATACCACAGTGTTAATAACAGTCATTCATAATGCCATACCACAGTGTTAATAACAGTCATTCATTCATAATGCCATATGCCATACCAGTGTTAATAACAGTCATTCATAATGCCATACCAGTGTTAATAACAGTCATTCATAATGCCATATTCATAATGCCATACCAGTGTTAATAACAGTCATTCATAATGCCATACCACATTCATAATGTGTTAATAACAGTCATTCATAATGCCATACCACAGTGTTAAATAACAGTCATTCATAATGCCATACCAGTGTTAATAACAGTCATTCATAATGCCATACCACCGTGTTAATAACAGTCATTCATAATGCCATACCACAGTGTTAATAACAGTCATTCATAATGCCATACCACAGTGTCAATAACAGTCATTCATAATGCCAGTACCACAGTGTTAATAACAGTCATTCATAATGCCATACCACAGTGTTAATAACAGTCATTCATAATGCCATACCACAGTGTTAATAACAGTCATTCATAATGCCATACCACAGTGTTAATAACAGTCATTCATAATGCCATACCACAGTGTTAATAACAGTCATTCATAATGCCATACCAGTGTTAATAACAGTCATTCATAATGCCATACCACAGTGTTAATAACAGTCATTCATAATGCCATACCAGTGTTAATAACAGTCATTCATAATGCCATACCACAGTGTTAATAACAGTCATTCATAATGCCATACCACAGTGTTAATAACAGTCATTCATAATGCCATACCAGTGTTAATAACAGTCATTCATAATGCCATACCACCGTGTTAATAACAGTCATTCATAATGCCATACCACCGTGTTAATAACAGTCATTCATAATGCCATACCAGTGTTAATAACAGTCATTCATAATGCCATACCACAGTGTTAATAACAGTCATTCATAATGCCATACCAGTGTTAATAACAGTCATTCAAAATGCTATACCACAGTGTTAATAACAGTCATTCATAATGCCATACCACAGTGTTAATAACAGTCATTCATAATGCCCAGTGTTAATAACAGTCATTCATAATGCCATAATAACAGTCATTCATAATGCCATACCACAGTGTTAATAACAGTCATTCATAATGCCATACCACAGTGTTAATAACAGTCATTCATAATGCCATACCAGTGTTAATAACAGTCATTCATAATGCCATACCACAGTGTTAATAACAGTCATTCATAATGCCATACCACAGTGTTAATAACAGTCATTCATAATGCCATACCAGTGTTAATAACAGTCATTCATAATGCCATACCACAGTGTTAATAACAGTCATTCATAATGCCATACCAGTGTTAATAACAGTCATTCATAATGCCATACCACAGTGTTAATAACAGTCATTCATAATGCCATACCACCGTGTTAATAACAGTCATTCATAATGCCATAGTCATTCATAATGTGTTAATAACAGTCATTCATAATGCCATACCACAGTGTTAATAACAGTCATTCATAATGCCATACCAGTGTTAATAACAGTCATTCATTCATAATGCCATACCACAGTGTTAATAACAGTCATTCATAATGCCATACCACAGTGTTAATAACAGTCATTCATAATGCCATACCACAGTGTTAATAACAGTCATTCATAATGCCATACCACATTCATAATGTGTTAATAACAGTCATTCATAATGCCATACCACAGTGTTAATAACAGTCATTCATAATGCCATACCACAGTGTTAATAACAGTCATTCATAATGCCATACCACAGTGTTAATAACAGTCATTCATAATGCCATACCACATTCATAATGTGTTAATAACAGTCATTCATAATGCCATACCACCGTGTTAATAACAGTCATTCATAATGCCATACCACCGTGTTAATAACAGTCATTCATAATGCCATACCACAGTGTTAATAACAGTCATTCATAATGCCATACCACCGTGTTAACAACAGTCATTCATAATGCCATACCACCGTGTTAATAACAGTCATTCATAATGCCATACCACAGTGTTAATAACAGTCATTCATAATGCCATACCAGTCATTCATAATGTGTTAATAACAGTCATTCATAATGCCATACCACAGTGTTAATAACAGTCATTCATAATGCCATACCACAGTGTTAATAACAGTCATTCATAATGCCATACCATAACAGTCATTCATAATGTTAATAACAGTCATTCATAATGCCATACCACAGTGTTAATAACAGTCATTCATAATGCCATACCACCGTGTTAATAACAGTCATTCATAATGCCATACCACAGTGTTAATAACAGTCATTCATAATGCCATACCACCGTGTTAATAACAGTCATTCATAATGCCATACCACAGTGTTAATAACAGTCATTCATAATGCCATACCACCAGTGTTAATAACAGTCATTCATAATGCCATACCACAGTGTTAATGCCATACCACAGTGTTAAACAGTCATTCATAATGCCATATCACAGTGTTAATAACAGTCATTCATAATGCCATACCACAGTGTTAATAACAGTCATTCATAATGCCATACCAGTGTTAATAACAGTCATTCATAATGCCATACCACAGTGTTAATAACAGTCATTCATAATGCCATACCACCAGTGTTAATAACAGTCATTCATAATGCCATACAGTGTTAATAACAGTCATTTAATACCACAGTCATTCATAATGCCAGTCATTCATAATGCCACCAGTGTTAATAACAGTCATTCATAATGCCATACCAGTGTTAATAACAGTCATTCATAATGCCATACCACAGTGTTAATAACAGTCATTCATAATGCCATACCACAGTGTTAATAACAGTCATTCATAATGCCATACCCAGTGTTAATAACAGTCATTCATAATGCCATACCACAGTGTTAATAACAGTCATTCATAATGCCATACCAGTGTTAATAACAGTCATTCATAATGCCATAACCATACCGTGTTAATAACAGTCATTCATAATGCCAGACCACAGTGTTAATAACAGTCATTCATAATGCCATACCAGTCATTCATAATGCCATACCACAGTGTTAATAACAGTCATTCATAATGCCATACCACAGTGTTAATAACAGTCATTCATAATGCCATACCACATTCATAATGCCATACCACAGTGTTAATAACAGTCATTCATAATGCCATACCACAGTCTTAATAACAGTCATTCATAATGCCATACCACAGTGTTAATAACAGTCATTCATTATGTCATACCAGTGTTAATAACAGTCATTCATAATGCCATACCACAGTGTTAATAACAGTCATTCATAATGCCATACCACCGTGTTAATAACAGTCCTTCATAATGCCATACCACCGTGTTAATAACAGTCATTCATAATGCCATACCACAGTGTTAATAACAGTCCTTCATAATGCCATACCACCGTGTTAATAACAGTCATTCATAATGCCATACCACAGTGTTAATAACAGTCATTCATAATGCCATACCAGTGTTAATAACAGTCATTCATAATGCCATACCACAGTGTTAATAACAGTCATTCATAATGCCATACCACCGTGTTAATAACAGTCATTCATAATGCCATACCACAGTGTTAATAACAGTCATTCATAATGCCATACCACAGTGTTAATAACAGTCATTCATAATGCCATACCACCATGTTAATAACAGTCATTCATAATGCTATACCAGTGTTAATAACAGTCATTCATAATGCCATACCACAGTGTTAATAACAGTCATTCATAATGCCATACCACCGTGTTAATAACAGTCATTCATAATGCCATACCACCATGTTAATAACAGTCATTCATAATGCCATACCACAGTGTTAATAACAGTCATTCATAATGCTATACCAGTGTTAATAACAGTCATTCATAATGCCATACCACCATGTTAATAACAGTCATTCATAATGCCATACCACAGTGTTAATAACAGTCATTCATAATGCCATACCACCGTGTTAATAACAGTCATTCATAATGCCATACCACAGTGTTAATAACAGTCATTCATAATGCCATACCACAGTGTTAACATGTTTACTTCACTGCAGTAAAGTACTGTCCGAGACAGAAGGGACCACACTGAGCAAAGTGGATTCCCTCCTAACTTATAAGGCCATTAGAATGCGATGCCTTGGGGGAATTCCAGAGTGACAGTAATAAATGAGTCCCTTGACGGGGCAGATAACAAGGGTCAACAGCCTGAGGAATCTGCTGTTGACATTTAGGGAAATTTGGTTGAAACTCCGAGACACAACATACTGTTGGAGAGGAGACAGAGACAACTAGAGACACGACATACTGTTGGAGAGGAGACAGAGACAACTAGAGACACGACATACTGTTGGAGAGGAGACAGAGACAACTAGAGACACAACATAATGTTGGAGAGGAGACAGAGACAACTAGAGACACGACATACTGTTGGAGAGGAGAGAGACAACTAGAGACACGACATACAGTTGGAGAGGGGACAGAGACAACTAGAGACACGACATACTGTTGGAGAGGAGACAGAGACAACTGGAGACAAGGCATACCGTTAATTCACAATATAGCTGATGATAGTGACGACAATCATATCTATCAAGAAAGAACCAAAAGTACATTTATATTTTAATTTATTTTATTTCACCTTTATTTAACTAGGCAAGTCATTTAAGAACAAATTCTTATTTACAATGACGGCCTACCAAAAGGCAAAATACCTCCTGCAGGGACGGGGGCTGGGATTTTTAAAATAAATAAATAAATCATAAATAACATATGAATATAGGACAAACATTACAACAAGAGAGACAACACAACACTACATAACGACAGACATAAGACAACAACATAGCTAGGCAGCAACACATGACAACAGCATGGTAGAAACACAACATGGTAGCAGCACAAAACATGGTACAAACATTAATGGGCAGACAATAGCACAAAGGGCAAGAGGGTAGAGACAACAATACTAGAGACAACATCACACAAAGCAGCCACAACTGTCAGTAAGAGTGTCCATGATTGAGTCTTTGAATGAAGAGATTGAGATAAAACTGTCCAGTTTGAGTGTTTGTTGCAGCTCGTTCCAGTCGCTAGCTGCAGCGAACTGAAAAGAGGAGCGACCCAGGGATGTGTGCGCTTTGGGGACCTTTAACAGAATGTGACTGGCAGAACAGATGTTGTATGTGGAGGATGAAGGGTGCAGTAGATATCTCAGATAGGGGGGAGTGAAGCCTATGAGGGTTTTATAAATAAGCATCAACCAGTGGGCTAGAACATCTAGCCGCTCGAGAGCACCCTTACCTGCTGATCTATAAATGATGTTTCTGAGTTCAGAACAAGGTGTTCAGAACAAGGTTAAGGGTAGAGAAAGCTTGTTGGGACACTAAGAAAGCTTTGTTGTAGAGTATTTAACACAAATTCCGGGGAGTGCCCACCTGAGTATAAGACTGTATCATCTGCATATAAATGGATGAGAGCTTCCTACTGCCTACTTCCTACTAAATGAACAAGGCTGATGCCAGAAGAGGATGATGCCAGAGGTGATGGTGGTGAATGGAGGAAGAGGATGATGCCAGAGGTGATGGTGGTGAATGGGGGAAGATGATGATACCAGAGATGATGGTGGTGAATGGGGGAAGATGATGATACCAGAGGTGATGGTGGTGAGTAGAGGAATATGATGATACCAGAGGTGATGGTGGTGAATGGGGGAAGATGATGATACCAGAGGTGATGGTGGTGAATGGGGGAAGATGATGATACCAGAGATGATGGTGGTGAATGGGGGAAGATGATGATACCAGAGATGATGGTGGTGAATGGGGGAAGATGATGATACCAGAGATGATGGTGGTGAATGGGGGGGGGAAGATGATGATACCAGAGATGATGGTGGTGAATGGGGGAAGATGATGATACCAGAGATGATGGTGGTGAATGGGGGAAGATGATGATACCAGAGATGATGGTGGTGAATGGGGGAAGATGATGATACCAGAGATGATGGTGGTGAATGGGGGAAGATGATGATACCAGAGGTGATGGTGGTGAATGGGGGAAGATGATGATACCAGAGATGATGGTGGTGAATGGGGGAAGATGATGATACCAGAGATGATGGTGGTGAATGGGGGAAGATGATGATACCAGAGGTGAGGGTGGTGAATGGGGGAAGATGATGATACCAGAGATGATGGTGGTGAATAGAGGAAGATGATGATACCAGAGATGATGGTGGTGAATGGGGAAAGATGATGATACCAGAGATGATGGTGGTGAATAGAGGAAGATGATGATACCAGAGATGATGGTGGTGAATGGGGGAAGATGATGACAAGCATGCCATGACAAGCATGCCAGTCTTGAGAGACTTTAAAAAGACACTTTCTAAATCTCTCACTTCCTCTCACTCATGTTCTTTCAAGCATGCAACCTGGTGATTGAGTCAATCCTAGTGTTGCAATGCAACCAGCAGTCAGGGATAAGGAAAGTCAACACCAGCCCACATGTTCTCATTAGGCTGAGCTACGAAAAACGGAAAAAGTATGTTTCCTTCCCATCTTCTGACTCTGGGCCAGTCAGTCTCCGTCTGGCACTTACCAGACACTTCCTAAACACTTGATGAGTGTCAAGCATGCTACCTAGCAGAGGAGGAGGCAATAGCATACCTGCAGGCAAGGAGGAATAACAGGCTGTACGGTGAGAGTGAACCTGTCTGTCAGTGTGTCTGTCTGGGAAGCAACAGGCAGCTTGTAACCGCCAACGGTGCTCTGGCAGACCTGTCTGTCTGCCTGGACGGGTTCCGCCTTATAGTCCTGTTTGTGTCATGTTAACAAATTCAAAACAAACCACTCTTCCCTGCTTTCACTTAGTGCCAGCACCAGAGAGGCTGATCAACATCCCCCCCCTTCATTTCAGGGGTGTAGTTAGGCACACAATTGTGTTTCACTCATGTTAGTTGAGGAGTAACCAATGATAACTACCACAGAGTAGCAACCCAATAGTCCCTCTGTGTTTGTGAGTGATTGTCAGATTGCCTCATGTTCCACATTATGGCTTAACACTGCTAACCCTATCAGCATTCACACTGTATCCGGGCCATTATCCGATGCTTTATTGAATCATATAATAGCCTCCTAATTTGGCAGAATAACTTTGTTGCACACATTAGAGATATTGTTGCCAAGTACCTCAACTCCTCCATGGAGTTGAGTGCAGACTAGAGTTCCTTAAATGAACCTCTGACTCGCGATATGAGGATACTTAAAAAATATATATATATTCTTAAACCATTATCATGTACCTATGTTTGTCCTCTGTTGTTGCGTGCCTTTCTTTGTTTGCTGAAATCAACAACAAAAAAATCAAATTAAACGTTATTCAAATACAACCACTGACTGTTTCCTCATTGCTGGTGCTCTAAGATGGCAACTCAGCCGCGAATGCCAATTGAATCTCAACAAGGAAAACATCGGTGGTTGTATTTGATTCACGTTTTATAAAAAAATGTATGGATTTCAGCAAAGAAATGCACGCAACAAAGGACAAACATGGGTGGGCCTACAAGGTAAGAATCGAGGCATAGCGACGAGAAGGAGTTGGAGGTTCAATTCAAAAGCTCTAGAATGTGCTCAACGTAGTGGAGTTTAGATACTTGGCGAGGGATAATGCTGTAGTGAAGCAAGGCAAACAATGAACAAGTGTAATTTTGGCATTAGAACACAAGCAGGGAAGGGGTTGCAACGTGTTTTATTCTAATGTTCTTTTCTTGGGAACCCCATGGATGGTTGTCATGGGAACTCAAGAATTCCCGGGACAACTCTCCTGCCAGCTTTTCTTCAGTGCTTAGCTTAGAGTACAGACAGACTCCTTTTTGCCCTTTTGGTTTAGTGCTGAATTGGCTTTTGAAATGACTTATTCTTGTATTGTGACCTGTTGAACTGCTAGACCTGTTGCACTTTGCCGTTGATTCTTCTCCTTAACTAATTGTGCTAATAAATGTAACGTTAATGCGTTTAATTAAATGGTCGTCTATCATCATCACTTGGACAACATGTGAGAGTGAGCCGTCCTAGATTTATTTGCAATAAATGCCCATTCTGTGGCATGCATACTATTAATTATATTCATGTTAATTATATTGACCTCTGCATATTTCCTCGGAAATAAAATGGAAATACTGAGACAGGCTAAGAATTAAATGAATGCAAAGCAGACAAGCATGTCATGTTGCTACGTTGAGATTCAGTCAAATAAAATGGGTAAAAGGGTGAAATAATATGCAAAGGTGGTTCAACATAATTCTTACCTACAAACAGACAGAAAACATCCAAGCCGACCAGCATCTTTCTCTTGGTACAGAGTGAACTGTCTGCAGGTTCTACAAGGATGTGATTCTTCCCAGAGCTGTTTTCCTTCATCGCCTCCCCGGCTCCCCCGTTGTCGGCTAAACGCTGCTGAAGCTCAGCGTCCCGAGGAAGAGTACTTATGTGTGTCGAGTTGAACTTTTGCATATTGTCTCGTTTAAAATACAACGTTGATGTTGTCTTGTTGCTGTTTACTGACAGTAACGTTAAGTATCCCAAAGGTGAACATTCAGTCCGTCCAACGTTGAAAAATACAAATTAATGATGGCTGACTAACTTTAGCTAGCTAGCTGTGAAAACCATGTCCAACAACCACAAGTTAAACTTGACAGGTCTCAAACCGTTAGCAACAAGCTTATCTGTGAAATGTAAGACAAATTCGACGACAGCGTAAAGAAGAGTAAAGATAAACTGAAAGAGAAGTGTTCTTGCTAGTCTAAGCAAAGCTGGCAGTTCACTGAGGTGTTGCGAGCTAAAGCGCTCACTGTCCCACTGTATCGTGTTCTGTTCAAAGTCTTCAACTACTGGAGCTGGCTAGCCACGTTACATCATACGTTACCCTAAAACCAACTAAATCAATATTTTAAAAGAATAACTTGCAGAACACGCATTGCTCAATTCGTCTGTCAACTTTCCAACTTGCCCATATGCCATTCATTCAACTATTCCAAATGCCCTCTCCATGTGGACTGTTTTCTGTTCCGTCCTCCTGTTCCCTCGCATTTTGTCCCTCCCCAAAACTAGGCAGACCCCCAGGAGTTTGTTTTGCAAAATGTTTATATCTCCTTTGCTCCAGTCTCACCCTCTGACAACCCACCCCCACTTGTTAGTTAAATACAGTAGTTAACCAAATAGCCACCCTGACTATCTGCATTGACCATTTTTGCACTAACTGACTCAACTCTTACACTGCTGCTACTGTTTACTATATGCCACTTTATGTACAGTACATATCTACCTCAATTACCTCGCACAAGTACCCTGCACATCGACTCAGGATTGGTATCCCTTGTATATTGCCAAATTGTCGTTACTCATTGCGTATCTATTATTATGTGTTTTACTTTTCTATTATTTCTCTATTTTCTTTAACTCTGCATTGTAGGAAGGGCCTGTATGTAATCATTTCACTGCTAGTGCACACATGTTGTTTACGAAGCATGTGACAAATACAATTTAATTATCTTACTTTGTTTCATACTAATAGCTTTGTTTGTTTTATTTGTTAACATCTATGTTAAGCTCGAATCAATACTATATTTGAGAGAGAATTAAGAGTATAGAGAAATATATAAATGTTTATTTAATTGCATTAATTTTTATTTCAGTGTGCTTTGATGAACTGTGGTATGTGTATTAAATTAGGTTAGTAATCAAATTTAATTGTATTTGGCACATGCTTCTTAGACAGCAGGTATAGACTAACAGTGAAATGCTTACTTAAGGGTCCTTTTCCAACAATGCAGAGTTAAAGATAAACTAGAAACAGTGAGACAGGAATAAATACACAGTTAATAACAAATACAAATAACGTAGCTATATATAGGGAGTAGAACATAATGTGGCTATATATAGAGAGTAGAACATAATGTGGCTATATATAGAGAGTAGAACATAATGTGGCTATATATAGAGAGTAGAACATAATGTGGCTATATATAGAGAGTAGAACATAATGTGACTATATATAGAGAGTAGAACATAATGTGGCTGTATATAGAGAGTAGAACATAATGTGGTTATATATAGAGAGTAGAACATAATGTGGCTGTATATAGAGAGTAGAACATAATGTGCCTATATATAGAGAGTAGAACATAATGTGGCTATATATAGAGAGTAGAACATAATGTGGCTGTATATAGAGAGTAGAACATAATGTGGCTATATATAGAGAGTAGAACATAACGTGTCTATATATAGAGAGTAGAACATAATGTGGCTATATATAGAGAGTAGAACATCATGTGGCTATATATAGGGAGTAGAACATAATGTGGCTATATATAGAGAGTAGAAGATAACGTGGCTATATATAGAGAGTAGAACATAACGTGGCTATATATAGGGAGTAGAACATAATGTGGCTATATATAGAGAGTAGAACATAACGTGGCTATATATAGGGAGTAGAACATAATGTGGCTGTATATAGGGAGTAGAACATAATGTGGCTATATATAGGGAATAGAACATAATGTGGCTATATATAGAGAGTAGAACATAATGTGGCTATATAGAGAGAGTAGAACATAACGTGGCTATATATAGGGAGTAGAACATAGCGTGGCTATATATGGGGAGTAGAACATAGCATGGTTATATATAGGGAGTAGAACATAGCATGGCTATATATTGGGAGTAGAACAGAACATGGCTATATATAGAGAGTAGAACATAGCATGGCTATATATAGGGAGTAGAACAGAACACGGCTATATATAGGGAGTAGAACAGAACACGGCTATATATAGGGAGTAGAACAGAACACGGCTATATATAGGGAGTAGAACAGAACACGGCTATATATAGGGAGTACCAGTACGAGTCTACTGTATGTGCAGGGGTACGAGATAATTGACGTAGCTACTGCATGTACTGTACATAAAGGTAGGGGTAAAGTGACTAAGCTACAGGTTAGATTAGACAGTAGCAGCAGCATGAGTGTGTGTGTGTGTGTGTGTGCGTGTGTGTATGGTGTCAGTATGCGTGTGTGCATGTTATGTGGGTGTGGATGTGGATGTATGCCGTTTGTGTTGTGGTGTCAGAGGAAGTATGTGTGAGTAGATTTGTGTGTAATGAGAGATTCCATTATGTTTCCCAGGCCTACTTAAATTAGAAAAATGAAAAACGAGAGAAAATATTGCCCCTTTGCTTTACACTTCAAATGTCATAATTTGCCCAACAATATCTAATCCTTCCTTTGATCAAATAAATGGATGTATCTCTAGCATCAGTTACTTTCCTGGTCAGTGAAGGCCTAATGGGAGACCATGCAGTAGACCCTATGCCTACCCACCTATTCAATGGACATCTCCAAATCTGAATGTCTCTGCTAAAATGGTTTGTATAGGTATAACACAGTTATTAGCATATATCTTATGACTGTCTTGTAGATGAGAATTCCTTCAAATGTATACCTTCTGATCAGTCTCAGATCTTTCCTTACACAGTGTCATGACTGTCCTGATCAGGCCAGGTTACAGGAGACCACAACCCTACAGATTCTCTCAACCCCAACAGAGGAGGAGAGATCTAGGGGTCTGAAGATGTGGGGGTTTTATGACCCCTCACGCCCCTGGTAAATGTCAGGCCACAGACAAATTCCTTTGGTCCTGTTACTATGGAGAACCAGCCTCAGAACATTAAACATTAAATAATGGGACTTTGGAACAATGGTTTCCGTCAGCCACAATGGTGGTCATGACGATAGATGGAATATGAAAATGTATGTCATTTTTGTTTTGTTATTAAAGGTTAATAGAAATATTATTACGGAAACATTGTAACGTCAACAGTTTAATTAGTATATGTTTGATGTTTATACATTGTACGTTGTATGGAAAATGTCCAAATCAAAGAGAATGTTTTGGTAAAGATGAAATGTGAAGTTAGTTGTCTAAAATTGGATTTGAATAAAATCTAGACCTTGCCCATAACTTGGTATGCCCAGAGAAGGGCCCTAACGGCGGTTATGCCCACTTCTGACACGAGGATATAAAACCTGTGAGTAAAGAATTTACAGAGAAGACTACGTGACCCAAGCTGCAGCCGAGGTCTAAAAAGTAAACGAACCCAAAACGCAACACAAGTTTGAAGACAAAGACATATTTTTCTACCCAAGCTAAGGATGAGTAGCTGTGTCTAAGCAGGTGAATTCATGTCGAACCACCTAGCTTCCACTTCCCATCAAATTGTGGTATCTACACTGTTTCATTCCAATGCTGTGAGCTCTGAGCTACAGAGCGGTCTGTCCTCCGAAGAGCCCTTCCAGAACAAGGGTGAGGAAACAGACTCCTAAGCCAAAAGGATACTGACATCGTGAGGATGACCAGGGAGGTGCGTCTATGAGCAGCCTGAACGGTCCACGCGGAGAATTCACAGAGACCTTCCCCACCTAATTACATCTTTATGTTCTGACCCATAAGAGCGGCAGTTTGGGGCAAGGCTAGGGTTAGAATAAGCATAGCTGACAAATTCACCCAAATGTATATTTCTCTCGTGTACTTTCTCTTTTTCTCTCTCTTTTAAATCCCCATTTTGGGTAACACGCACCATAGTGTGTTGGCCCGTTATACTCAGTTCTAATCAATAGCCTAGACTGTGTTTTTGTGTATGTGTATATTTTATCATCATTTTAGCTTTCTAGTAAATACATATTCAACTAAGATTGGTGTGGTACGAACTCATTGGTGAGACCCGGGCAGATTCCCGGATTATACGATGTTCAGAACGAGATTGTAGAGGTAACTGATTAATTAGCGGCTGTTGTAAAATTGATATTCTGATATTCTTTGAGTTAATTTGGGAAATAGAAACTCAATAAAAACTTATTTTCCCGTGGTGCCCTAGGTTAATGAGTTAATAATTGCTTGATTCAGTTAACCTCTTACACTTATGGTGGCGCTATTTCATTTTTGGAAGAAAAACGTTCCCGTTTTAAACAAGATATTTTGTCACAAAAAGATGCTCGACTATGCATATAATTGCTACTGTTCGAAAGAAAACACTCTGACGTGTCCAGAAATACAAATATCTTCTCTGTGCGTGCCCTTTAACGTGAGCTTCAGGCAAAACCAAGATGACTTGGCATCCAGGAAATGACAAGGATTTTTGAGGCTCTGTCTTTCATGATCTCCTTATATGGCTGTGAACGCAAGAGGAATGAGTCTGCCCTTTCTGTCGTTTCCCCAAGGTGTCTGCAGCATTGTGACGTATTTGTAGGCAGATCGTTGGAAGATTGACCATAAGAGACCACATTTACCACGTGTCCGCCCGGTGTCCTGCGCCGAAATTGGTGCGCAAAAGTCACCTGCCAGTATTTTTCCATGGGGCACAGAGAGAGAAGCAAGCTTCCACGAACTGCATGTCAATGAAGAGATATGTGAAAAAACACCTTGAGGATTAATTCCAAACAACGTTTGCCATGTTTCGGTCGATATTATGTAGTTAATCCGGAAAAAGTTTCACGTTGTAGGTGACTGCATTTTCGGTTCGTTTCGGTAGCCAGGCGCAATGTAGAAAACGGAACGATTTCTCCTACACACAGACGCTTTCAGGAAACACTGCGCATTTGGTATGTGGCTGGGAGTCTCCTCATTGAAAACATCAGAAGCTCTTCAAAGGTAAATGATTTTATTTATTTGGTTATCTGGCTTTTGTGAAAATGTTGCGTGCTACATGCTACACAAAATGCTATGCTAGCTTTGCATACTCTTACACAAATTAGTCAATTTCTATGGTTCAAAAGCATATTTTGAAAATCTGAGATGACAGTGTTGTTAAGAAAAGGCTAAGCTTGAGAGCAAACACATTATTTTCATTTTATTTGCGATTTTCAGAAATCGTTAACGTTGCGTTATGCTAATGAGCCTGAGGCTTAGTCACAATCCCGGATCCAGGATGGGGAGTTTCAAGAGGTTAATTAATCACTCAATTAGAAACTTTTAATAATTCGATGAGCAACAGTCGTCATATTAACTAATACAACGTCACGACAACAGTATGGTATAGCAGGTACAAGAGGTAGGAGACTGCCACCACCTGGTGGGAGGTACAGAAATGGTCACCTCTTTCTTTTCAGAACTGTATATTAAGGTTTATTAGACAGACTACACAAGGCAAAATAACTGCAAATTCGTGCAGTAGTTCTACATGATTGGTCTACAACTGCTTGCACAGGAAACATCAAACAAGGCAGCTATGTTCATGAATCAAACACATTTACTCACACGCAGGCCAATATGTTTCTGCAAGGTCACTTCTTCTCATGTAACATTCTCAGCAATGCTACAGTCAGCCGTGGCTAGGAGCCCGATAGCATGCAAGGGTACTTCCTCTCACGTAACATTCTCAGCTATACTACAGTATTGTGAGAGAGGAAAAGATGATTGAACAAAAGTGAGAAAAGAAATGAAAATAAAATAAGGAACTAACAGCAAAATATTTAGGCTGACAGGTCTGTGTCATTGCCTCCTTGTCTTATTGAATAGAGCTTCAAACCCTCAACCATTGATCTGTAGAGGTGAAGAAGAAAAAATTAAGTTAGACAGGACCAATAGGCAAAAAAATTGACCAGCACAACTTGTATTTCCCCAAAATGCCATATGGTCAATCTGCCCCTGCAGGTCTACCTTTACTTTGCTTTTTCTGTTCAAATGTCAGACTCAAAGGTTATGGGATAAGTCTGGACCCCAGCAAGTGAACTACAGTGCCTTGCGAAAGTATTTGGCCCCCTTGAACTTTGCGACCTTTTGCCACATTTCAGGCTTCAAACATAAAGATATAAAAATGTATTTTTTTGTGAAGAATCAACAACAAGTGGGACACAATCATGAAGTGGAACGACATTTATTGGATATTTCAAACTTTTTTAACAAATCAAAAACTGAAAAATTGGGCGTGCAAAATTATTCAGCCCCTTAAGTTAATACTTTGTAGCGCCACCTTTTGCTGCGATTACAGCTGTAAGTCGCTTGGGGTATGTCTCTATCAGTTTTGCACATCGAGAGACTGAATATTTTTCCCATTCCTCCTTGCAAAACAGCTCGAACTCAGTGAGGTTGGATGGAGAGCATTTGTGAACAGCAGTTTTCAGTTCTTTCCACAGATTCTCGATTGGATTCAGGTCTGGACTTTGACTTGGCCATTCTAACACCTGGATGTTTATTTTTTAACCATTCCATTGTAGATTTTGCTTTATGTTTTGGATCATTGTCTTGTTGGAAGACAAATCTCCTTCCCAGTCTCAGGTCTTTTGCAGACTCCATCAGGTTTTCTTCCAGAATGGTCCTGTATTTGGCTCCATCCATCTTCCCATCAATTTTAACCATCTTCCCTGTCCCTGCTGAAGAAAAGCAGGCCCAAACCATGATGCTGCCACCACCATGTTTGACAGTAGGGATGGTGTGTTGTGGTTGATGAGCTGTGTTGCTTTTACGCCAAACATAACGTTTTGCATTGTTGCCAAAAAGTTCAATTTTGGTTTCATCTGACCAGAGCACCTTCTTCCACATGTTTGGTGTGTCTCCCAGGTGGCTTGTGGCAAACTTTAAACAACACTTTTATGGATATCTTTAAGAAATGGCTTTCTTCTTGCCACTCTTCCATAAAGGCCAGATTTGTGCAATATACGACTGATTGTTGTCCTATGGACAGAGTCTCCCACCTCAGCTGTAGTTCTCTGCAGTTCATCCAGAGTGATCATGGGCCTCGTGGCTGCATCTCTGATCAGTCTTCTCCTAGTATGAGCTGAAAGTTTAGAGGGATGGCCAGGTCTTGGTAGATTTGCAGTGGTCTGATACTCCTTCCATTTCAATATTATCGCTTGCACAGTGCTCCTTGGGATGTTTAAAGCTTGGGAAATATTTTGTATCCAAATCCGGCTTTAAACTTCTTCACAACAGTATCTCGGACCTGCCTGGTGTGTTCCTTGTTCTTCATGATGCTCTCTGCGCTTTTAACGGACGTCTGAGACTATCACAGTGCAGGTGCATTTATACGGAGACTTGATTACACACAGGTGGATTGTATTTATCATCATTAGTCATTTAGGTCAACATTGGATCATTCAGAGATCCTCACTGAACTTCTGGAGAGAGTTTGCTGCACTGAAAGTAAAGGGGCTGAATAATTTTGCACGCACAATTTTTCAGTTTTTGATTTGTTAAAAAAGTTTGAAATATCCAATAAATGTCGTTCCACTTCATGATTGTGTCCCACTTGTTGTTGATTCTTCACAAAAAAATACAGTTTTATATCTTTATGTTTGAAGCCTGAAATGTGGCAAAAGGTCGCAAAGTTCAAGAGGGCCGAATACTTTCGCAAGGCACTGTCGATAGAAAGTTATACATTCACTGTCTGTCTTCAATAGAAGAGCCTAAAGCAGTAAGCAGTAATTTTGATGGCCACTAGATGGCTGTAGAAAGTAATTTACTGTGTGATAGGTGGGCCAGGAGAAATGAGAAGCCTGCAGCACAGTGGAGGCTGGTGTGAGGAGCTATAGGAGGACGGGCTCATTCGAATGGCTGGAATGGAATACATGGAACAGAGTCAAATTTGTGGTTTCCATATGATACCATTCCATTATTCCCTTCCAGACATTACAATGAACCTGTCCTCCTACAGCTCCTCCCACCAGCCTCCACTGCTTTAGCAGTGATTAAAGTTAAGCTCGCTAACCAGGCTTACATGTCTGAGAACAAAACTTAAAATATAGCCTACACAATGTGCGGGGGAAATTAGTTTCCCACCCAGAATAGTTTTCTAATTGCATCCAGTGACACTCCCTAGTGATAACCACTATACACCTAACACCTATCTATTGTAGGCTACTTAGTACAGCCAGGGTTAGGGAGTAGTTTATTACGTGTAATCTGATTACAAAAAATTAATAAAAAATAAATCAGTTCCATTAGCAGTAAAAAATATTGTGATCAGATTACAGATACTTTTGAAGAACTAGAGAGGATTACTACTTGGATTACCTTTAAATTCATAAAAGATGCAAAAACATACAGTACGTGTCAAAAGTTTGGACACACCTTTTTTATTTTTTTTACTATTTTCTACATTGTAGAATAATAGTGAAGACATCAACACTATGAAATAACTGTGTAGTAACCAAAACAAAGTGTTAAACAAATCAAAATATATTGCACACTCTTAGCATTCTCTCAACCAGCTTCATTAGGTAGTCACCTGGAATGAATTTCAATTAACAGGTGTTCATTGTTAAAAGTTCATTTGTGGAATATATTTTCTTCATAATGCGTTTGAGCCAATCAATTGTGTTGTGACAAGGTAGGTGTGGTATACAGAAGATAGCTCTAATTGGTTCAAAATACCATGTCCATAGTATGGCAAGTACAGCTCAAATAAGCAAAGAGAAATGACAGTCCATCATTACTTTAAGACATGAAGGTCAGTCAACATGGAAAATTGCAGACAAACAAATCATAAAGCGCTATGATGAAACTGGCTCTCTTGAGGACCGCCACAGGAAAGGAAGACGTAGTTACCTCTGCTGCAGAGGATAAGTTATTTACAGTTACCAGCCTCAGAAAATGCAGCCCAAATAAAATGCTTCACAGAGTTCAAGTAACAGACACATCTCAACATCAACTGTTCAGAGGAGACTGAGTGAATCAGGCCTTCATAGTCGAATTACTGCAAAGAAACCACTACTCTAGGACACCAATAATAAGAAGAGACTTGCTTTGGCCAAGAAACATGAGCAATGGACATTAGAACGGTGGAAATCTGTCCTTTGGTCTGATGAGTCTAAATGTTTGATTTTTGGTTCCAACCGCCTGTGTCTTTGTGAGACGCAGAGTAGGTGAAAGGATGATCTCTGCATGTGTGCTTCCCACCGTGAAGCATGGAGGAGGAGGTGTGATGGTGTGGGAGTGCTTTGCTGGTGACACTGTCAGTGATTTATTTAGATTTCAAGGCACACTTAACCAGCATGGCTACCACAAAATTCTGCCATCCCATCTGGTTTGCACTTAGTAGGACTATTATTTGTTTTTCAACAGAACAATGACCCAAAACACCAAGCTGTGTAAGGGCTATTTGACCAAGAAAGAGAGTGATGGAGTGCTGCATCAGATGACCTGGCCTCCACAATCACCTGACCTCAACCCAATTGAGATGGTTTGGGATGAGTCGGACCGCAGGGTGAAGGAAAAGCAGCCAACAAGTGCTCAGCATATGTGGGAACTCCTTCAAGACTGTTGGAAAACTATTCCAGGTGAAGCTGGTTGAGAGAATTCCAAGAGTGTGCAAACTGTCATCAAGGCAAAGGATATTTTATAACACATTTTTGGTTACTACATGATTACATATGTGTTATTTCATAGTTTTGATGTCTTCACTATTATTCTACAATGTAGAAAATAGTATCAATAAAGAAAAAACATTTTGGCTGGTATTGTGTTCTCAATTATATTAAATTCAGCATTGACAAAAAGTACAAGTTTAAATTTGTTCCAACTGGGAGAGTCAGCCCACAAGTCATGACATGGTGCTCTGGTCCCGTTCACTCAATAAGGTCTTCATCATTGAGCTCACAGTACCCTGGGAAAACTCAGTAGATGAGGCTTATGAGCGACAACATCTGCGCTATGCTGATCTAGCTGCCGAAGCACGGCATCATGGCTGGAACACAGAAGTCCGACCAATGGAGGTGGGCTGCAGAGGATTTGTGGCAACATCTACAACCAGACTGTTTAGAGACCTGGGAATTAAGGGCCAGAGCCAGCGTTCGGCAATCAAAGCTGTATCAGAGGCGGCAGAAGGCAGCAGTCAGTGGCTCTGGATGAAGAGGAAAGACCCCAGCTGGGCCCCGAAGTGAGAGGGCCAGGAGGTATGCGGTCAACAATGCTTGACTCAGGGAGGAGGACGCCCCTGCCATGCATAGTCCCATGGGATGTTGGCTATCAACAACAAGGCAACTCCTATGACTAATTGGGAATGGGACGCAAGCGTAGGATTGATCACCCTGTCGCTGGCCGCCTTTGGGGAGGGTGTATAGTGTGAAAGGCCGAAACACCCTAGGAACCAAAGGTACACTACTGACGATGCGCTCCCCAAATTTCACCACGCTCTCTGTTCATTAACTCTTGGAAGTGCTTGCACAAAGGATAGTAACATCTCATCCTGTGTTCTTGGAATCTGTTCCAACTGGGAGAGTCAGCCCACAAGTCAGAGACCACTTTGATGACACACCTTTTTGACTTCTATTGCCTCTAAAGTGAAAGTAATCCAAAAATAACTGAAACTAATCAGATTACGTTACTGAGTTTGGGTAATCCAAAAGTTACATGTCTGATTACAATTTGTGACAGGTAACTGTAATGGATTACATTTAGAAAGAAATCTACCGAACCCTGAGTACAGCACACCTCAGATGACACTCATCAAATGTCAGTCCACCCCACTAAGAGGGTCAGTGCTAATCCAGTATCCTTGGAATGTCCCGACCATAAACCCGAAACCTAACCCCTAGCCTAAACGTAACCATAACCCTTACCCATTTAAAATGTAACTTCAATGGGGTAGGAACGTCCCAAACAGATTGCACGGACCAATAAAAAGGTACTCTGGCCTTGTACAGGTAACCATGTACTACCAAAGGTCACATTTGAGCTCAGCGCCAACTGACATCGATAATGTGTCTTTTACTCAGGACTCTCTGCCCCACCTCCCAATGGGCCTGCTCACCTTGGCAACATAATCAACTATGGCCACGGCACGGAGAGTAGTCATAAAAAGAAGGGAACAAGGGAAAATTAACACCACATGCCGCACTCCAGAATAACTATTCATTAACCTTTTTATGCGAGTAAAGTACATAAAAGAATGTGACGCCTGATGGAAACAGAACATTCTTCTGTAAACTTTCCAAAATGTTTACAAAATAATATGCTGGACAAGGTGGAATCTTTGTGTGTCCGTAAACATAAATTATGCGATAAATGTCGTTGGAAACGCTTTTATGCGCAAATATTGATAGAATCACCATCACATCAAAGTAAATTTGGAGTCACGCGATGACATTTTTGGTGGTCCTCCCACTACACTCTTCGGGAAAGCATGAAGTTTATTAGGCTACAGACTTAACAAATGATGAACTTCACAGGGTGGTGAAATTGAAAAGTGATGAGCTTGATTCTCCAGTCCAATAAATATACCGTTTTTTTCTGTTGACACGATAATCGATGCCTGACTGCCATTTGACAATGGTCTGTATGTGCGCTCTTCGCTCTAGCCAACAGCACGTATATAGCTCGGTTGGCTGGAGCGCACGTGCCAATACCAGAGTGGCACACTCGCTATATAACGCAATTTTCGATGTGAGGAAATCTGTAGCGTGTACATGGAAATGCGTACATGGGAATTGAACCGCAACAGGTATTTATATGTGCAATACCTCAGTACACAGAGACATCTGCAGCAAGTCAATTTCATGCACATATTGTTTTTATGCAGTTTTAGAATATTTGCATGAAAATCTGTCGCCAATACCATGGAAACCTAGCTAGTGATACATTTTATTTACAATTCATAACGTTCGAAGCGTCCATACAAGTAATCTGTTGCTGTGTAGTACATCTGTAACAACACAGAGGCGGATGCAAGATGCAAGCAACGATGGTTTAATGAATGTAGTTCACAGCAGCAACATGACAGACAGACTGTACTCAGACGGAATCCGACCCAGGGACTCGGGCGCATCTTCCGATGATAACGTGCTGAGAAAACCAGGGGAGTGTGTCCGGATGAGTAGGAAGGAGCACAGCAGATAATCCACACAAGAGGAGAGCACGGACACACGACACAACCTCAGAGAAGAAACAACGATCTGACAACAAGAAACACTGGTAACAGAACATATAAAGGGAAGATAAGTGGTTCCAGCTGGCGCAGACAATCAGGCCGAGATTGGGAACCACGCCCACACAAACACTGGAGAGAGAGAGAGAGAGAGAGAGAGAGGCAGTGGATTCATGAACCGTGACAATACCCTCTCTAGGAACGCCTCTTGGCGTTCCCAGGCGAATTTACCTGTCGATTGAAATCATCGATAAGGGAGTGATCCAGAATGTCCCTAGCAGGTACCCAACTTCTCTCCTCCGGGCCGTAACCCTCCCAGTCCACCAGGTACTGGAATCCGCGTCCCCTCCTTCTAGAGTCCAAAATACGATTGACAGAAAAGGTGGTTTCCCCATCAACAAGTCGTGGCGGCGGGGAACCGGGACCGGCGGGTTAATGCGTGCCTGAAACACAGGTTTTATTTTAGACACATGAAAGGTAGGATGAATTCTCCTATACGCCGGAGGAAGCTTGAGCCGGACCGCCACCGGACTAATGATCCTGGTGACTTTGAACGGGCCGATAAATTTGGGGGCAAGCTTGTTCGAAACGGATCGGAGTGGAATGTTCTTAGTAGAAAGCCACACTCTTTGGCCAACGACGTATACCGGAGGCTTCGACCGGTGGCAATCGGCCTTAGCCTTGGTGCGCGCCCCCACCCGGAGAAGAGTCTCACGGGCTCTGCTCCATGCGTGACGGCACCTCTGGATGAAAGCGTGAGCGGAGGGAACAGTGACCTCGGACTCCGTACTGGGAAAGATAGGTGGCTGGTAACCTAAACTACACTCAAACGGAGAGAGACCCGTGGCTGCCACTGGCAACGAATTGTGAGCGTACTCAACCATAGAGAGTTGTTGACTCCAGGAAGAGGGATTCTTAGAAACCAAACATCGCAACACTCTCTCCAAATCTTGGTTGGCCCTCTCCGTTTGACCGTTGCTCTGGGGATGAAACCCTGAAGACAGGCTGACACTCGCTCCCAGTAACCTACAAAACTCTTGCCAAAACTTGGACACAAATTGGGGCCCCCGGTCAGAAACTACGTCCATTGGCAGGCCATGTAAGCGAAAGACGTGATCCACGACAGTTACCGCTGTCTCCTTGGCAGATGGTAATTTAGGCAAGGGAATAAAATGAGCTGCCTTCGAGAACCGGTCCACCACGGTCAAAACAACCGTCTTGCCCTGGGAGGGCGGGAGGCCGGTAACAAAATCTAGCGCGATGTGGGACCAGGGTCTCGAAGGGACCGACAGCGGTTGGAGTAACCCATCTGGGGGTCGATTAGAAGTCTTCCCAGTGGCACAAACCGAGCAAGCCAAGACAAAACTGTGAATGTCACGAGCCATCAGTGGCCACCAAAAGCGTTGCTTAACCAAAAAGCTAGTGCGGCTGACTCCTGGATGACACGCTACGTTGGAGCAGTGCCCCCACCGAATAACATCGGACCGACACCCCTCCGGCACAAACAACCGATTAGGCGGGCAACCGGGCGGAGGCGTGACCCCTTCTAAGGCTGTTTTGACCCTCGATTCAACCTCCCATGTGAGTGTGGAGACCACTAGGGTCCCGGGTAGGATGCACTCGGGAGTGGATGGGCGTTCGGAATGGTCAAAAATGCGAGAAAGGGAATCGGGTTTGACATTCTTGGAACCCGGGCGATACGAGAGAGAGAAGTCAAAACGTCCGAAAAAGAGTGCCCACCGCGCCTGCCTGGAGTTGAGTCGCTTGGCGGTTCTGATATATTCCAAATTCTTGTGATCGGTCCAAACTATAAAAGGTACCCCCGAACCCTCTAACCAATGGCGCCACTCCTCCAGTGCTAACTTCACTGCCAACAACTCTCTGTTGCCAATGTCGTAGTTGCGTTCCGCAGGTGATAACCGATGGGAAAGGAACGCGCAAGGGTGCATCTTGTCGTCAGAAGAGGAACGTTGGGAAAGTACCGCACCTACCCCCACCTCTGAAGCGTCCACCTCCACCACGAACTGACGTGAGGGATCGGGAGCTATGAGGATGGGAGCCGAAACAAAGCGGCTCTTGAGTTTGGCGAATGCAGCCTCGGCTGTATCGGACCACCTGAACGTCACTCTGGGGGAGGTTAAGGCGGTAAGAGGAGCGACTATCTGGCTAAGGTTGCGAACGAAACGCCGGTAGAAATTGGCGAATCCCAGAAACCTCTGTAGGGCCTTACGGGAATCTGGGCTTGGCCAATCCACCACAGCCTTAACCTTGTCAGGATCCATGCGAATACCTTCAGTCGAGACGATGTAACCTAGGAATGGAACGGATTGTGCATGAAAAATGCATTTCTCCGCCTTGACAAAAAGTCCATTCTCCAACAACCTCTGAAGCACTCGTCTGACGTGCTGAGCGTGTTCCTGGAGAGAAGAAGAAAAAATCAGTATGTCATCCAGGTAAACATATATGAACTGATCAATCATATCTCTCAGCACGTCATTGACGAGTGCCTGGAAAACCGCTGGGGAGTTTGATAGCCCAAAAGGCATGACCAAATATTCAAAGTCCCCTCTGGGGGTGTTAAACGCGGTCTTCCATTCGTCCCCCTCCCTTATGCGAACTAAATTATATGCATTACGTAAATCCAACTTAGTGAACACGGATGCTCCCTGTAACCTTTCAAAGGCTGAGGACATCAACGGTAAGGGATAGGTATTCTTCACTGTGATGTTATTCAACCCACGGTAATCAATGCAAGGACGCAGAGATCCGTCCTTCTTCCCCACAAAGAAGAACCCCGCCCCCGCTGGAGAAAAGGAAGGACGAATAAATCCAGATGCCAGAGAACCAGAGATGTATCTCTCCATAGCCTCCCTCTCCGGAACAGAGAGTGAATATAACTTGCCTTTAGGCGGAGACTCACCTGGCAATAATTCTATTGCACAGTCATAGGGACGATGCGGAGGAAGAGAAGCAGCACGGGACTTACTGAACACCTCCTTCAGGTCGAGGTATTCAACGGGCACGTTAGACAAATCCACTGCCTCCTCTAGAAACACAGAATCAGACACAGACGAACAAGCAGACACTAAACAGGACTCAAGACACTTGTTACTCCACATGGATATAGAGTTATGACCCCAGTCAACTCTGGGGTTGTGTTGGGTGAGCCAAGGGTGGCCGAGAACTAATGGTGCAAGGGGTGAGTCCATGAGTAGGAATGATAGTGTCTCAGTGTGATTGCCAGAAGTGATGAGTGTGATAGGTTCAGTGGTGTGAGAAATGTTGGGGAGTTCTTGACCATTGAGAGCGTTGACGGATATCTTGTGCGTGAGTGAGGTGATAGGGACCTGGAGTTTGTGAGCGAGCTTGAAGTCCATGAAATTACCCTCTGCTCCTGAGTCGAGTAAGGCTTGGGTGTCGTGCGTGTGGGTGGCCCATCTTAGTCTTACCGGGAGGAGAGTAGATGATGAGGTCTTCTCTGTGGTGACACCACCCGATAGTAGCCTCATGTTTACTACCGGGCCTGATCTTTTACCGGGCAGGAGTGGATAAAGTGGCCCGCTCTACCACAGTAGAGACAGAGTCCTTGGGATCTCCGCCTCTCCCTCTCTTCCCGGGAGAGGCGAGCTCTCCCCAGCTGCATGGGTTCGTGAGCGGAGGCTGAACTGGCCGTGTTCCCGCCGCTGGCATGCCAGCCCTCTGTGTCGTTATACGGTCTGTTAGGGCATGCTCGGCGGGCAATACGACTCAGACGAGCGTCGACCCTCAGGGCTAGTTCCACTAGTCCATTTAAACTCCTGGGAAGGTCCAGAACATAAATCTCCTTCTGGATCCGGTCCTCCAGCCCATGCAGGAACATGTCCCACTGCGCCTCCTCGTTCCACTGACACTCTGCGGCCAGAGTGCGGAATTGGATGGAGTATTCCGATACTGAATGGTCTCCTTGGCGAAGGTCAGCGAGTAGTCTGGCCGTCTCCCTACCCGCCACGGCCCGATCGAAGACCCTTCTCATCTCCTCGGAGAGTGTCTGGAAAGAGGTGCAGCATGGGTCCTGGTTCGCCCACACCGCCGTTCCCCAGAGAGCCGCTTTGCCTGATAGCAGTGTGAGTACGAATGCTACCTTAGACTGTTCACGGTTGAAGGTCCGTGGCTGCAACGAGAAATGCATGGAACATCTTGTAAGAAAAGCTCTGCAATAGTCAGGATCACCTGAATAACCCTCTGGTGTCGGTAGCCGTGGCTCTAGCTGGGAATCCGGCTCTGGCGGGGCGGGTTGAACTGCCGGTGTAGGTGGCGCAGCGGAACCCCTCAGATGTTGCAATTGTTGGGTCAGCTGGGATACCTGCGTCGAAAGGGCTTGTACTGCCCGACCTGTGCTGGAGATGTTCTCCTATGGTTGATCCATTCTCGTGATACTGCGGGAAAGGAATTGGGTCAGACTCGTTGAACTCGCTGCATCCATGGTCTGGTCAGATCGTTCTGTAACAACACAGAGGCGGATGCAAGATGCAAGCAACGATGGTTTAATGAATGTAGTTCACAGCAGCAACATGACAGACAGACTGTACTCAGACGGAATCCGACCCAGGGACTCGGGCGCATCTTCCGATGATAACGTGCTGAGAAAACCAGGGGAGTGTGTCCGGACGAGTAGGAAGGAGCACAGCAGATAATCCACACAAGAGAAGAGCACGGACACACGACACAACCTCAGAGAAGAAACAACGATCTGACAACAAGAAACACTGGTAACAGAACATATAAAGGGAAGATAAGTGGTTCCAGCTGGCGCAGACAATCAGGCCGAGATTGGGAACCACACCCACACAAACACTGGAGAGAGAGAGAGAGAGAGAGAGAGAGAGAGAGAGAGAGAGAGAGAGAGAGAGAGAGAGAGAGAGAGAAAGAGAAAGAGAGAGGGAGGCAGTGGATTCATGAACCGTGACAACATCAACCATGAATACAGAACTAAGGTATGATTATGTAACCAATGAAACTGCTCTGGTTTCTCATTCCATCACATTTGGAATCCCCATAAACTAAGACATAGCTTCAAGATTCCTCCTGTCCCTTTCTCAAAGCCAATGTTATTCTTGCTCCTGAGAAAGTCTGTTACCTTATACAATTCTCACTTCCTCATTCTCCAACTCACATTTCTAATATCTCTCATCATTTTCTTCCTATCCAACTGAGTAAAAATAAGAAACTATTAAACAAATATAAATTATATAAAGAATGATAAAGCACTTTGGAGCACCTTAAATAAAATTTTGGGCAAAAAGACAAACTCAGCTCCATCATTCATAGAATCAGATGGCTCATTCATCACAAAACCCACTGATATAGCCAATTACTTTAATGATTTTTTTCCATTGGCAAGATTAGCAAACTTAGGCATGACATGCCAGAAACAAGCACTGATACTCTACATCCAAGTATAACTGATCAAATTATGAACAAACATTAATTTTGAAATCCATAAAGTGGAAGAGGTGAAGAATTGTGGTCTATCCAAGAATTGTAAAGCCCCCTTTACTGGCTCAAATAGCCAACCAATCAGCCTGCTTGACCGGATACGATGCTATTTTACTGTAAACAAACTGACAGACTTTCAACATGCCTATAAGGAAGGCATTCAACAAGCACGGCACTTACACAGATGACTCATGTTTGGCTCAGAGAAATTGATAATAAAAAGATTGTAGGAGCTATTTTGTTAGACCTCACTGCGGTTTTTGACAGTCTGCTGCTGGAAAAACTTGTATTATCTCTTTACTCCCCCTGCTATATTGTGGATAGAGTTACCTGTCCAACAGAAGACAGAGGGTGTTTTCTAATGGAAGCCTTTGATTAAAGCCAGTGTATCTATGTATGTGGATGACTCACACTACACACATCAGCTACTACAGTGAGTGAAATCACTGCAACACTTAAAGAGATGCAGTTCGTTTCAGAATGGGAAGCAAGGAATAAGTTAATCCTAAATATTTCAAAAACTAAAAGCATTATATTTGGGACAAATAATTCACTAAATCCCGTAATAAATCATGTGGAAATTTATCAAAGTTGGTGCCAAAACTTCTTGGAGTAACCCTGTATTGTAAACTGTCATGGTCAAAACAACAGTAGCTAAGATGGGGAGAAGTCTGTCAATAATAAAGTGCTGCTCTGCATTCACTATCAACAAGGCAGGTTCTAGTTTTGTCACACCTGGACTACAGTTCAGTCATGTAGTCCGGTGCTACAGAGGGACCTC
This sequence comes from Oncorhynchus masou masou, assembly GCF_036934945.1. Lineage (NCBI taxonomy): Eukaryota > Metazoa > Chordata > Actinopteri > Salmoniformes > Salmonidae > Oncorhynchus > Oncorhynchus masou. The sequence goes on along the minus strand of NC_088225.1, from coordinate 20,314,309 downwards.
GGAAAATTACAATTGGCTCAGAACAGGGCATTACATGTACACGGAGCGCTAACATTAATAATATGCATGTAAATCTCTCATAAATATGGACTTTATCACTACTTGTTGTTGGAAGTGTTGACATGCTGAATGCACCGAGGTGTCTGTTTAAACTACTTACACACAGCTCGGACATCCATGCACGCCTCACAAGTTTCTTCCCAATCCCCTAGTCAAGAACAAACTATGGGAGGCGCATAGTACTACATAGAGCCATGACTAAAGTACATGGAACTCTATTCCACATCAGGTAACTGATGCAAGCAGTAGAATAAGATTACAACAAAATATATAAAATCACCTTATGGAACAGCGGGGACTGGGAAGACACGCATGCACAACACACACACACACACGTACATTGTAATATTGTTGTATGGTGGTTTTATACATTTTGTATTGTAGATATGTAGTGGTGTAATAATGTTTTATGATGTACTGTTTTATATTTTGTTTTATGTGTGATTTAAGTACCTTAATGTGTTTGGACCCCAGGAAGAGTAGCTGCTCCCTTGGCAGCAGCTTATGGGGATCCCTAATAAATAACAACACAAAGAGAAAGTGTTTGAACTGGAATTTCAAGTGACAGAACAAGATGCAACTGCAATACTTGGAAGATCAGCTTGTCTGCAAATTGGCTTAATACAGAGGATATTCAAGCTTGAACAAAGGACAGAGACTGAAATTTTGAGTGAATATGAAGATTCATTCACAGGACTTGGATGTGTTCCAGGAGTTCATCACATACAAATAGACCCAGACGTCTCACCAGTGGTTCACTCCCCCAGAAAGGTACCTGTAGCACTAAAATAAAAACTTGAAAAGGAACTGAACCACATGGAAAAGATGTTGTCGCTAGGCAAACTGAGCCTTCTGAAAGAACAAACAGCTTGGTTACAATCGTCAAGCCAAACAAAATATGGGGAAGCATGGACCAACAGGATCTTAAAGCCATCAAGAGAGAACATTATCTTTTACGTACCATTGAAGAGGTAGTTGCTGAAATACCCAACGCTAGAGGTATTTTCAGTGGTTGATGCAAACCAAGGATTCTGGAAAATCCAACTGAAAGAAATCTGAAAAATCCATGATGCACACATGGGAATTGTAAAATGTAAGGAAAGAGGAAGGGCAGTTCTGTTCTGGCCAGGCATGGCTAAATAGATTGAAGATGTAACAAAATGTGCAGTCTGCACATGTCCCATCCAATATAAGAGAGAGCTTGGGCCAAAGTTAGAGTAGACCTCTTCCATTACAATGACACAGAATTCCTACTATGTGTGGATTACTACAAAATACCCAGAAATCTCCAAGTTCAGTGGGACAGCAAGTAAACACATAATTACAGCACTAAAGTCGATCTTTGCAAGGCATGGGGTGATCAACGTTTTGTGCCCCAACAATGGAAGACAGCTTGTGAGTCAAGAAATGTCTTGTGAGTCAAGAGTTTTCTACCAGCTAAGAGTTCAATCATGTCACGTCGAGCCCTAGATTTCCACAGTCAAACGGCCAAGCTGAGAGAGTAGTTCAGACTGAAGAACCTGTTATAAAAAGCTATTTTTTGTACCTTTATTTATCTAGGCAAGTCAGTTAAGAACAAAATCTTATTTACAATGATGGCTTGGGAACTGTGGGTTAATCTGCCTTGTTCAGGGGGAAAAAACAACAGATTTTTACTTTGTCGGCCCAGGGATTCGATCTTGCAACCTTCGGTTACTGGCCCAACGCTCTAACCACTAGATTACCTGCCACCCCACATACAGTGCATTTGGAAAATATTCAGACCCCTTGACATTCTCCACATTTTGTTACGTTACAGCCATATTCTAAATTTGATTAATTTAATTTTTCTTCTCAATCTACACACAATACCCCATAATGACAAATCGAAAACATGTTTATAAATTCCTGCAAATGTATGAAAAAACTAAAACAGAAATAATACCTTATTTACATAACAAATTCAGACCCTTTGTTATGAGACGCGAAATTGAGCTCAGGTGCATCCTGTTTCCATTGATCATCCTTGAGATGTTTCTAAAACTTGATTGGAGTCCACCTGTGGTAAATTCAATTGATTGGACATGATTTGGAAATGGCACACACCTGCCTATATATGGTCTCGAGGTTGACAGTGCATGTCAGAGCAAAAACCAAGCTATGAGGTCGAAGGAATTTTCTGTAGAACTCAGGGACAGGATTGTGTCGAGGCACAGGTCTGGGGAAGGGTACCAAAACATTTCTGCAGCATCGAAGGCCCTCAAGAACACAGTGGCCTCCATTCTTAAATGGAAGAAGTTTGGAACCACCTCGACCTGGCCGTCTGGCCAGACTGAGCATTCGGGGGAGAAGGGCCTTGGTCAGGGAGGTGACAAAGAACCTGATGGTCACTCTGAATGAGCTCCAGAGTTCCTCTTTGGAGATGGGAGAACCTTCCAGAAGGACAACCATCTCTGCAGCACTCTACTAATCAGGCCTTTATGGTAGAGTGGCCAGACGGAAGCCACTCCTCAGTAAAAGGCACATGACAGTCCACTTGGTGTTTGCCAAAAGGCAACTAAAGGACTCAGATCATGAGAAACAAGATTCTCTGGTCTGATGAAACCAAGATGGAACTCTTTGGCCTGAATGCCAAGTGTCACATCTGAAGGAAACCTGCCACCATCTCTATGGTGAAGCATCATGCTGTGGGACTGGGAGACTAGTCAAGGTCGAGGATAAGATGAACGGAGAAAAGTAGAGAGAGATCCTTGATGAAAACCTGCTCTGGAGCGCTCAGGACCTCAGACTGGGGCGAAGGTTCACCTTCCAAATGGACAAATACACTAACCAAGACAACGCATGAGTGGCTTCGGGAAAAGACTCAATGTCCTTGAGTGGCCCAGCCAGAGCCTGTAATTGAACCCGATCAAACATCTCTGGAGAGACCTGAAAATAGCTGTGCAGCGACATTCCCCATCCAACCTGACAGAGCTTGAGAGGATTTGCAGAGAAGAATGGGAGAAACTCCCAAAATACATGTGTGCCAAGCTTGTAGCTTCATACCCAAGAAGACTCAAGGCTTTAATCACTGCCAAAGGTGTTTCAACAAAGTACTGAGTAAATGGTCTGAATACTTAAGTAAATGTGATTTCAGTTTTTAATTTTATTTCCAAAAATATTTGATATTTTTTCTTTGTCATTATGGGGTATTGTATGTAGATTGATGAGGACAACTGATTTAATCAATTTTAGAATAAGGCTGTTACATAGTGAATACTTAGCTCTCATTGAGTAAAGAAACACCCCTGGATGGAGAATGTCTCTCAAAGTTTTTTTAAGTCAGAGAGATTGTTAAATCCAGGACTCTATCAGCATATCAGGAACAGGCTCACAAGCAGACAACAGAGACAAAACACTACCTTGACCAAAGCACATGTTAGCTTTTGGTCATGAAGGAAGGAGAACGAGTCAGGAACAGACAAGACAACAAATAGCAACCAGCGATTTTAATTGGAAAACATGACCAGCCAAGATCATATATAGTACAAACACAAAATAAGAGAATCTACTGAAGGAACCCGAGACACCTGTTAAAAACACATGAAACAACCCAGAGAGACACTCAGAAACCATAATGGACTTACCTTATCCAGTGGAAAGAGAACCTGAAACAAGTGTCAGCCTGGAAGAAAACTACTCACCTGTGTGTTCTCCAACACCAACAACACCAAAACAAACAATGTAAAGCAACAATGTAAACACTGACACACCAGTGAATTCAACTCGTTATGGAAGACCTATCAGAATGCTTTGTAGTTCAAACAGAGACGGTTGAAAAACAAACAACAAAAAAAATAGAAAAATTAAACATCGACAAGACATTAATAATAACAATGTCATGACTATTGTGATGTCTATATTACCAACAAAAAAAGCAACACTTGTTTGCATATTGTTTGCAATGTGAAACACTGAGTTGAAAGAACATTGTTTTGAGAAACAGATGATCCAAAGAAAGGGAGAAGTCATGTATATACTTACCCGTAGTGCCTGAGGGCTGCTCTGTTACTATTTACTACATGTCATCATCTGTACTTTGCACTTCACCATTTACGTCAGATAAACATGGTTATTGTACCCGCATTCCTGTGTGCTACTATATTACAAAGCCTATTGCTCATATGCCACAAGAAAGGAAAGGTCAGCTATTTCCTTTACAACCTAAACAACGTTAGAAACGGATAGTAGTATCCAACTTTCACTTAGGGAAGTGTTTTTGTTCCATAATGTCGATCTAATCATCATATGTGTAGGTGTTGTTTTGGCCTTTGTCATCACTAACCAGGTCACTAACCAGGTTGTACACAAATAGTGAAGTCACCAAAGTGAAACCATAAGAGGTGCACAGCACAGCCTGGCATGCAGCTGAGACTGGGAGATTTTAGAGATGCAAACATTTGAAACACAACCTTGTGACATGTTATCATATTAATGTACTGAAGAGTGGGGTTTGAATATGTTGACTTGACCTGGATTTTACTACAGTACTTTCACACAGAAAGAGAAAGAGAATAGAAAAAGAAAGCGAATAACACACTGACACATCAGGGATGTGAATGGACTCACATTGAACGGTGCCAAAACACTATCAAAATCAGTTCGATTTGGTTTATAGTAGTAGCTGACAAATCACATTGTAAAATCTATTTAGGGGAAGGATGTGAATGACTCATTTTCACTTAAAGGTCAATGTTTATCACGCCCTCGTTTTCTCATTGGTTGTGAGTGGTGTTCCTCTTTGTCTCTGAGACTAGTGTGAATAGTAGGAGGGCCATTCCCGTATGTGAAGAGTTATCTATCTTTGTTTTCCTTCAGTCACTCAGGAAAGTACCAGCCCGACCTGCCTCCTGTCCTGGACAGCTACAGAGGAACACAGAGCAGAACACAGACATAAAGACGTCCTCGTCGGATGCAGACGCAACACACACACAGCAGTGTTCTGAGGTTTCACAGCAGAGGAAGCCAAGAGGACAAACACACACAGCGGCTCCATCTCTCTCTTCCTGCACGCCCTCTGCTGCATCTCAGGGGACTGAGGTTGCTCTACCCGAGCCTCTCCCCCCCCACGGCCGGACGTTGCAGATTGATGATGCCTCAGCAGTCAATGGATCGCTGTGAGGTTTCAGAGAACTACCACCATCATAGCCCGGGGGCCCAGGGGAGCCAGCGGCGCCTGGTCAGTGGACTCCTTCTCTGGGTCGGTCTCCTCACCGTCAGCCACGTGGTCTCCATCACCCTACTCGTCATCACCAGGCCACACGCACTGGTAAGACTGCTAACCTGCAGACACACACTTACACACTCTCTGGTGTGTGTTAACTATGTAATGCTGTTGCTAGTTTTTTTAATGAAAAAAGAGTCCCTGACCATCACAACTTAGGGAGGGACATAGTTAGTGAAATCAAGTTGAATTAAATCTGAGATATGTATTGTAGCTCACTTTGTGTAAAACTAAGATGAGATCTTGAAGTTGGATCAATGCGTGTCAATTGAGCGGTGTATTGTAGCTGTGGTAACACCTGCCTGTTGCACCTGTTGAGTACAAGCCTCTGAAGTGGTTTCAGTAGCATCACAGCTGGTGGGGGAAACGCATCACTATGTGTGGTTTAGCACTGGTAACATCAGAACCCTGTTCTCCAATATGAAAGGGCTGGGTGTGTGCTACTGAATGATCACTGTGTATATCATATTAATACTGTTTCATAAAGCCTAGAGTAGAGCTGAATACAAATGTCTTTCTCAGGCAAAATGTAGTTACTTCCAAGTTACTGATAGGACAATGATCATGATATTTCCCATCTCCCTCCCCCAGCCTCTGCCAGAAATAGTTTCAGCTCCAAAACCCACAGCAGACTCATCTCTGGTAAGCTAACCACAAGACAGGTTTAAAGATGTTTCCAACCTCTAAACAAGTTTTAACATGTCCCATGCAAACGTTTGGTTCATTTTGCCCCCTCCAAGACAGAGAGTATTCATAACATCATCATCATCATATACATGATTATATATATCATATACATCATCATATATCATATCATCATCATATATCATCATCATCATATACATGGCCTGCCAATAGGATATACAATAGACCAGGGTTTCCTAAAACTGACGAGGTATGGCCTAGCCTAGGCTCAGGTCCCTTCCAAGATGCATTCAAAATTATCTATTGCCGGGTTTCTAAAACTTGGTCCGGGGTCCTCCCACAGGTACACATTTTGGTTTTTGCCCTAGTACTACACAGCTGTTTCAAATAATCAAGGCTTGATTCTGTTTTTCGATCATGAACGTGTGGCATACTCCATTAGTAAGTGTTAATGGAGGCAACTAGTTGAAATTCATTCCTAAATGTGATAGGCATGCAACATCGAGCCCAAATCCAGACACCTTTATTATTATTTAATGTATTAATTAGCCGGGTCTAAGGGCATTCCATAGAGCTTGTGAGGAATCGCCGACCCGTTGTCGTACATGTTTTAGCAGCATGTGTCCGGTGTTGGATGGTGTCTGTAATAGTTTCTGATGGAAACGTTGTCGTACATGTTTTAGCAGCATGTGTCCGGTGTTGGATGGTGTCCGTAATAGTTTCTGATAGAAACGTTGTTGTACATGTTTTAGAAGCATGTGTTGGATGGTGTCCGTAATAGTTTCTGATGGAAACGTTGTCGTACATGTTTTAGCAGTATGTGTTGGATGGTATCCGTAATAGTTTCTGATAGAAACGTTGTCGTACATGTTTTAGCAGCATGTGTTGGATGGTGTCCGTAATAGTTTCTGATGGAAACGTTGTCGTACATGTTTTAGCAGCATGTGTCCGGTGTTGGATGGTGTCCGTAATAGTTTCTGATAGAAACGTTGTCGTACATGTTTTAGCAGCATGTGTTGGATGGTATAGTTTCTGATGGAAATAGTTTCTGATGGAAACGTTGTCGTACATGTTTTAGCAGCATGTGTCCGGATGGTTGGATGGTATCCAGCATGTGTTGGATGGTATCCGTAATAGTTTCTGATAGAAACGTTTTGTCGTACATGTTTTAGCATGTGTTGGAGTAATAGTTTCATGTCGTACATGTTTTCAGCATGTGTCCGGTGTTGGATGGTATCCGTAGTTTCTGATGGATGTTTTAGCAGCATGTGTCCGGTGTTGGATGGTATCCGTAATAGTTTCTGATAGAAACGTTGTCATGTTTTAGCAGCATGTGTTGGATGTTTTAGCAGCATGTGTTGGATGGTGTCCGTAATAGTTTCTGATAGAAACGTTGTCGTACATGTTTTAGCAGCATGTGTTGGATGGTATCCGTAATAGTTTCTGATAGAAACGTTGTCGTACATGTTTTAGCAGCATGTGTTGGATGGTGTCCGTAATAGTTTCTGATAGAAACGTTGATGTCCGTGTTGGATGGTCATAGTTTTTAGCAGCATTACATGTAGCAGCATGTGTTGGATGGTATCCGTAATAGTTTCTGATAGAAATGTTTTAGCAGCATGTGTTGGATGGTATCCGTAATAGTTTCTGATGTTTTAGCAGCATGTGTTGGAACGTAATAGTTTCTGCATATGTTTTAGCAGCATGTGTCCGTCGTACATGTTTTGGATGGTATCCGTAATAGTTTCTGATAGAAACGTTGTCGTCATGTTTTAGCAGCATGTTTTAGCAGCATGTGTTGGATGGTATCCGTAATAGTTTCTGATAGAAATAGTTTCTGATGGAAAGTTTCGTTGTCGCATATGTTTTAGCAGCATGTGTCCGTACATGTTTTAGCAGTGTTGGATGGTATCCTGATAATAGTTTCTGATTGAAACGTTGTTTCGATAGAAACATGTTTTAGCAGCATGTGTCGTAATAGTTTCTGATGTTGGATGGTGTCCGTGGAATAGTTTCTGATGGAAACGTTGTCGTACATGTTTTAGCAGCATGTGTCCGGTGTTGGATGGTGTCCGTAATAGTTTCTGATGGAAACGTTGTCGTACATGTTTTAGCAGCATGTGTTGGATGGTATCCGTAATAGTTTCTGATAGATGTTTTAAGCGTTGGATGGTCGTAATAGTTTCTGATGGAAACATGTTTTAGCAGCATGTGTTGGATGGTATCCGTAATAGTTTCTGATGGAAACGTAATAGTTTTGTCGCACATGTTTTAGCAGCATGTGTCCGTGTTGGATGGTATCCGTAATAGTTTCTGATGGAAACGTTGTCGCATGTGTTGGATGGTATCCGTAATAGTTTCATGTTTTACCAGCATGTGTCCGGTGTTGGATGGATGGTCCGTAATAGTTTCTGATAGAAACGTTGTTTCGATACATGTTTTAGCAGCATGTGTTGGATGGTATCCGTAATAGTTTCTGATAGAAAGCGCATGTGTCCGGTGTTGGATGGTGTCCGTAATATGTTTAGCAGCATGTGTTGGATGGTATCCGTAATAGTTTCTGATAGAAAGCATGTGTCCGGTGTTGGATGGTGTTGTTTCTGATAGAAACGCTCGTACATGTTTTAGCAGCATGTGTCCGGTGTTGGATGGATGGTATCGTAATAGTTTCGTACATGTTTTAGCAGCATGTGTTGGAATCCATAATAGTTTCTGATAGTTTCTGATGGAAACGTTGTTGTTTGCGTCACTGAGCAGTGCACAAGAAAGTATTATATCCAATCGTTTGATGCTAACCCCATCCTCTCCAATTTAATTAAAATATGGATTCCCCAACTGAGCACTCACATGGTACTCTCACTTCTAGACAGGTAAAGAGAATGTCAGCAATCAGACAATAAAATGCCACTTAAGGCCCCAAAAAGGTTAGGGCCAGCTCTGACTGTGTGTGTGGATATGGGTGTGGGTATGCAGACCTGCGAGCCACTGCAGCCCATCATGATCAGGTCAGATAGTGTGTGGCCCCCTTCCCCATCAAAGTTGCACATCCCTGCCCTATATGGAACATTACTGTTAAAATAACTGTACTTACTGTTATATCTGTATAAGTGACAGCAAACTCTGTAGGGATATGTAATATCTAGATATAAGTAATATAATAACCACAGGTTCTGCTATGCCCACTGAAGGAAAACAGTAGAAAGGCAGATATATTTTTTTTTGTTAAGCTTAGAGGTTTAGGTTTACTTGTTGGACACTATAAATAAACAGTAGATATTTCACTGAAATATAAAACGCACAACAGAATAAACAATCACCTTAATGGAGGTCTGAGTCACTATACTGGTTGCTCTCCCAATGCCAACTAAAAAACAGCCAACTAAAAAATAAATCCACTATTGCAGTGGCAGCACAGAACAATAGAACAGTTTTAATATTGTCACATACAGTACCAGTCAAAAGTTTGGACACACCTACTCAGGGTTTCTGTTTATTTAGTCTATTTTCCACATTGTAGAATAATAGTGAAGACATCAAAACTATGAAATAAAACATATGGAATCTTGCAGTAACCAAAAAAGTGTTAAACAAATCAAAATATATTTTAGATTTGAGATTCTTCAAAGTAGCCACCCTTTGCCTTGATGACAGCTTTGCACACTCTTGGCATTCACTCATCCAGCTTCATGAGGTAGTCACCTGGAATGCATTTCCATTAACAGGTGTGCCTTGTTAAACGTGAATTTGTGGATTTTTTTTGAGCCAATCAGTTGTGTTGTGACAAGGTATGGAAGATATACAGAAGATAGTGCTATTTGGTAAAATACCAAGTCCATATTATGGCAAGAACAGCTCAAATAAGCAAAGATAAATGACAGTCCATCATTACTTTAGGACATAAAGGTCAGTCAATGTGGAACATTTCAAGAACTTTAAGCGTTTCTTAAAGTGCAATCACAAAAACCATCAAGCGCTATGATGAAACTGGCTCTCATGAGGACCGCCACAGAAATGGAAGACCCAGAGTTACCTCTGCTGCAGAGGATAAGTTAATTAGAGTTACCAGCCTCAGAAATTGCAACCCAAATAAATGCTTCACAGAGTTCAAATAGCAGACACATCAACTCTTCAGAAGAGACTGTGTGAATCAGGTCTTCATTTTTCAAATTGCTGCAAAGAAACCACTACTAAAGAACACCAATAATAAGAAGAGACTTGCTTGGGCCAAGAAACACGAGCAATGGACATTAGAACGGTGGAAATCTTCCCTTCGGTCTGATGACTCCAAATTTGAGATGTTTGGTTCCAACTGCCATGTATTTTTGAGATGCAGAGTAGGTGAAAGGATGATCTCTGCATGTGTTGTTCCCACCATGAAGCATGGAGGAGGAGGTGTGATGGTGTTGGGGTGCTTTGCTGGTGACACTGTCCGTGATTTATTTAGAATTCAAGGCACACTTAACCTGCATGGCTACCACAGCATTACATCCCATCTGGTTTGTGCTTAGTGGGACTATAATTTGTTTTTCAACAGGACTACCCAACACACCTCCAGGCTGTGTAAGGACCATTTTACCAAGAAAGAGAGTGATGGAGTGCTGCATCAGATGACCTGGCCTCCACAATCACCCAACCTCAACCCATTCGAGATGGTTTAGGATGAGTTTTTAAAAAACCTTTATTTAACTAGGCAAGTCAGTTAAGAACAAATTCTTATTTTCAATGACAGCCTAGGAACAGTGGGTTAACTGCCTGTTCAGGTGCAGAACGACAGATTTGTACCTTGTCAGCTCGGGGGTTTGAACTTGCAACCTTCCGGTTACTAATCCAACGCTCTAACCACTAGGCTACTAGACTACACAGAGTAAAATAAAAGCAGCCAACAAGTGCTCAGCATATGTGGGAACTCCTTGGAAAAGCATTCGAGGTAAAGCTGGTTGAGAGAATGCAAAGAGTGTGCAAAGCTGTCATCAAGGCAAAGGGTGGCTACTTTGAAGAATCTCAAATCTCAAAAATATTTTGATATGTTTAACACTTTTTTGGTTACTACATGATTCCACATATTCCATGTTTTATAGTGTTGATGTCTTCACCATTATTCAACTATGTAGAAAATAGTCAACCCTTGAATGAGTAGGGTGTCCAAACTTTTGACTGGTACTGTATATCAGTATTGATACAGATAATGTAACAAACATACCTTCAGAGCACATTTGACCTCACCCCAAACTCTTCTTCAAAAAGTCAGCATGGTTCTCAAAATGGTTGCCCACAAACATTAATGTGCTCAGAACCAATACAGTACAACATCTCCAAATTCTCTTCAGGGACAAAAAGCACTCTTGAACAAATACCAAAAATGGTGGATAAATTAGGATAGTTCAGTTAAAAATAAATCAAATATCTTACAATCTATCAAAAAAGAAATTAATTAAACAAAATCAACCTGCTTTTCTGTAAAAAAATCCAATCAGGTCCCTACACAGGCTATAAAGACTCCTGTGAGGGCAGATACATTTACTAGCAACAATAGTCCTTGCAGTGCTTCTGCCATGAAGTCTTGGAGCCCCAAACACTTCTCGGCTGCAGATATAATGATGTCCAGCTTCTTGGACTTCTTAGACACTTTGTCACTGTGGCTATAAATGCCACAAAAATCCACTTTCTTCACAATGAGTGTATCCAGATGACTCAATTGACTTAAAACACTAGCAACTGGTTGGAATGCATCCACCTCCATATCTTCAACACTGTGGCCTCTTGCTCCTTCAACTCTCTTCACTGCCTCCACATAAGAGATCAGCCCTGATCTTGGCACCTCCACCTCATTCACCCTAACAGGGCACTCAAGTAAGTCTGGAGAATGATCCCCACCACAGTTGCAACATTTTCCATTGACAGATTCTTCAATACTATACTTCTCCAATCTGCAAAGATTTGACACGTAACCATATCCTTTATAAATTCCACACTGTAATGGTTTGACACAAAATGCTCTCACCACGTACCTCACATACTGTATCCAATCTTCACATATTCAGATAGAGTCTCCTCAAACAACAATAATATTGATAGGCTTTCCTCCTTCCTTCCATTTACCATATGGGTCAGGTGATGGGCACTGACCACTCCTGGGATTTTCTGACTAAGGTACTCATGCACAGACTCCAGCTATAACTCCTTTGGCAGGCATTTATTCTGTTCTTCATCAACACAAACAAGGCCACTTCTAGTCACCTTGATTGAATCCACCTTTCCCACTGCTTTCTTCACATATTACAAATATTACTAATGGATATTACTAATGGATTTCCCAAATTAATCTCCTTGTCCAAAAAACTCAGTCCAAAAAGAAATGCATTATTGGACCGGTCGTTGTCTTCTACTACAACTTTTGCTAATTTTGTTCCATTCTTTGATTTCACAATTTTCTATTCATTGTCACGCACTTCACTTGCCGCACTTTCAGGTTCAAGCACAGCCGCCATTTCCTCTACTCAAGCCATTTACTATTGACACCAATGCAATGGCAGCTTAGTCTAGTCTGGTCTACTTGGTTAATTAACTTGACTAATTGGCTTTTTTTAAATTCGTGTTGCTTGGATGCCCACCATTACTTCAATGAGAAGAGAGATCAGTGACTAATGACGAGTTATTTCTGTCTCCACAGAGCATACCCCTGGAGCCACAAAGAGTGCCATGGCAAATGCTCACCTTTGAACCCACAAGTATAGATGGTGAGAGTTCTTAGAAGGTTCAGTCCCTTTGAATTTTTAGATATAGTCACAATTAATTTATATTCCAATTCTAGTCACATTATTGATGCCAGTTTTCAATTTATCATCCACAGATAATGATGTCTCGGTGGCGAGAAGTGGGATCAAGTGGAAGACGCAGTCCAAGGCAAATAATTTTGTCTCCCTAAAGGGCGGATCCCTGACCATCAACCAGGATGGTTGTTACTTCCTGTATCTTCAGGTGACTCTGGAGACACCAGAGGTGTCTGGACAGCACATAGTGAGAGTGAACAAGCCCAACAGAGTCCTGCTGGAAGTAAGGATAACCAACACCTCCCTCAGCACAGGGTTCCTGGGCAGGGCTGTGGATCTAGCAGCCTCTGACACCCTCACAGTCACTGTCTCCCCTGGTGCCAGGATCAACACCACCTACACCGCCACATACCTGGGCATCATAGGTCCAAAATTATATCTGTAGATTCTATTGGATATAGACACTCCTGTCTTCATAGACACATGCTGGGGGCTAGATCTGGGAGTCATTTGGTAGGGGTTGATTGAATAGATCCTGGGGATCTGGAGTTAACTGGGATCAACCCATCATCTCACCACCTGTCAGAGAGAGGGAGTAGTGGTGAAGATCATGTGGGAGACACCGTATATTTGACTGAAACTGATTCAGTCCGACTCCCTGCTCATCACAGAAGATTATTCCACTCCTTTATCCTCTACCTAGCCTTCCAACTGGTTTTCAGCTGCAAGGATTTTCTTTCCAGAATTCTACTGATTTTTTTATTTAATTTTTATTTAACCGTTATTTAACTAGGCAAGTCAATTAAGAACAAATTCTTATTTTCAATGAGGGCTAACCAAAATGCAAAAGGCCTCCTGCAGGGAAGGGGGATTAAAAATGTAATATAATAATGCGTCTTGTAATGTTGGAAAAATATGTTTAAAAGTATTGGTCATCATGGGTTATGGGTTGTTACTTTAGCATGTTTCTCTCTTGGATGAAGCAGCACTGTTTTATCGCTCAGGATTATCGTTAGTATGTTTTTCCGGTAAATATTGTTTTTTAAGCTATGAATGAGGGGATTGTTTTATCAAGTCATGTGCACAGAGTTGTTGAGAGAATGCACAGTATCAACATATCTTTAATGATTACTTTAATATTTGCGTACTGCTTTGTATTTAAAATATTATTTTTAAAATATATTTATGTCTTATTACAATATTATCTAATTATTATTTTCTTATTTATTTTCTATATCTATTTTGAAGGACATTTTGAGTATGTTGTAGGATGAGATGTAGAGATAATCAATGAATGTATGTCACTAACCAGGTTTCCATTCAATCGTTTTATGCGAGTAAATTACGTCAGGTAAAACATTTAATGACATGCCTGATGAAAACAGAACATGTTTCGGTAAACCTTCCAAATGTAGACAAAACAAAATACGCTATACAAGGTGGGATCTTTTTGTGTCGGTAAAATTAGTTATGCGAGAAATGGCAGTGGAAACACCTTTATGCGCAAATATTGATGTAATAACCATTATATCGAAGTAAACTTGGAGTCACGCCATGATAAAAGGTGTGGTTCTCCCACTACGACTCGGGAAAGCATGCAGTTCATTAGGCTACAGATTACATACATTATGATGAACTTCACAGGGTGGTGAATGTGCATGGTGATGCTCCTTTCCAATAAATATCGAGGGTCTTCTTCTGGTGACATGATGATCGATTATTGGCTGCCTTTTGACAAATACAAATACTATTGCTCTTATCCAATAATCGCATAATGTTGGTAGCCTACCGCACTGTATCTGCGAGCTGTTGGCTCGAGCGCATGTTCCAAGATCAGAGTGCACATTTCCTACTCCATCAGTAGAGTTGAAAATGCGATGGAAACCCATTTTCCATTCGGTAGGCTACATGGGAATTTAACGGCAGAAGTTATTGTTATCTGCACTACGTCCTCAAGCACAGCCTTTTACCCATCAAAAAAAGTATGTTTGATGGACACATCCTTGGCGGGGGAATGTACATATCGTTTTAGCAGATTTTAGAATATTAGCATGAAAATCTATCGCAAATTGGATGGAAACCGACTTTATAGCGCCAAATAAACTAGAATAAAATGTACGTTGTTACGAATTCCACAACGGAAGTTCCCGCTGGGAAACAGGAATGCAATCTGTTATATTAAGAAAGCACTGGATTGTTTTCTCTCCAAACAAATAAATGAAGTACAGTATTTGACTTGTATATGGCTTTTATTTCACCTTCAACTATTGTTTGTTGAAGCCAAAATGACAGAAATGTGGACTAATTCATGACATGTTGTGAAATTATATGAAATAAAGCACACATAGATTTAAGTCTAATTGTGTCATACCAACGCTGTGGGGGGGGGGGGGGGGGGGGGGTGAGAGCTATTATAAACAGATGTGAAACCACCAGATGTGAATCATTACCAACACAGTGAAATAAGGGTAAAATCGAACTACAGATGTAGGATCATCATTTGATCCCCCTGTTGTAGAATAACTTGTAGTATATTTGAGGTTTAAAAAGGCTTCTAAAGTTTGTCATTTCTACACTGAAATTTCAGACTTGATTTTCCATTAAGAAAATTGTATCTACAGTGCATTCAGAAAGTATTCAGACCCCTGGACTTTTTCCACATTTTGTTACATTACAGCCTTATTCTAAAATGGATTAAATTGTTTTCCCCCTCATCAATCTACTGTCACGCCCTAACAATAGAGAGCCCTCTGAGTTCTAGCGTTTGTATTTCTATGTTGGTGGTTTGTATGGTTCCCAATTAGAGGCAGCTGGTAATTGTTGCCTCTAATTGGGGATCATATTTAGGTAGCCCTTTTTCCCATCTGTGTTTGTTGGGATATTGTTTTGTGTGAGTGCATTCTGCACCACATAGTTCACGGTCATTGTGTGTTTATTGTTTTTTGTTTAAGTTTTCACTGCAAATAAAGATGTGGAACTCAACACACGCTGCGCCTTGGTCCGTCCATTATCATGACCGTGACATCTACAAACATTACCCCATAATGAGAAAGCAAAAACAGGCTTTTAGAAATGTTTGCAAATGTATATAAAATAAACGGAAATATCACATTTACTTAAGTATTCAGACCCTTTACTCAGTACTTTGTTGAAGCACCTTTGGCAACCATTACAGCCTCGAGTCTTCTTGAGTATGATGCTACAAGCTTGGCACACCTGTATTTGGGGAGTTTATTCTATTCTTCTCTGCAGATCCTCTCAAGCTCTGTCAGGTTGGATGGAGAGATATTTTCAGGTCTCTCCAGAGACGTTTGATCGGATTCAAGTACAAGCTCTGGCTGGGCCACTCAACTTGTCAGAAGCCACTCCTGCATTGTCTTGGTTGTGTGCTTAGAGTCATTGTCCTGTTGGAAGGTGAACCTTCGTCCCAGTCTAAGGTCTTGAGTGCTCTGGAGCAGGTTTTCATCATGAATCTCTTTATACTTTACTCTGTTCGTCTTTCCCTCGATCCTGACTAGTTTGCCAGTGCCTGCCACTGAAAAACATCCCCACAGCATGATGCTGCCACCACCATGCTTCACCGTAGGGATGGCGCCAGGTTTCCTCCAGACGTAACGCTTGGCATTCAGGCCAAATAGTTCAATCTTGGTTTCATCAGACCAGACACTCTTATTTTTCATGGTCTAAGAGTCATTAGGTGCCCTTTGGCAAACTCCAAGCGGGCTGTTATGTGCCTTTTACTGGGGATTGGCTTCTGTCTGGCCACTCTACCATAAAGACCTGATTGGTGGAGCGCTGCAGAGATAGTTGTCCTTCTGGAAGGTTCTCCTATCTCCACAGTGGAACTCTGGAGCTCTGTCAGGGTGACCATTGGGTTCTTGGTCACCTCCCTGAAGAAGGTCCTTCTCCCCCGATTGCTCAGTTTGGTCGGGAGCCTAGCTCTAGGAAGAGGCTTGGTGGTTCCAAACTTCTTCCATTGAAGAATGACGAGAGTCTCATAGCAAAGGGTCTGAATACTTATGTAAATAAGGTATTTCTGATTTATTAATACATTTGCTGAAATTTCTAAAAACCCTTTTTGGGTTTGCCATTATGGGGTATTGTGTGTAGATTAATGAGAAAAACATTTGATTTAATCCATTTTAGAATAAGGTTGTAACGTAACAAAATATGAAAAAATCCAAGGGGTCTAAATACTTTCCGAATGCACTGTACCCCTACAAAAATGTCCATTAATTATAATACACATAATAATTCACATTTCCTGGTGCTAATGGATTATTTTCCTGCTGTAACCAACTGGCTCAAATTAGGATCCTACATCTGTATAGTTGTGGGACTTACTGAACCATGAGACCCCAGAGATCAAGTGAAAGTAGGAGGTTCTTACAGTGTGTCCCCCACACATTGGTTGAATAATACATTCAAGGGCCCTCCCTTTAACTATGCTGTCGAGGAACAGACCCTTCAGAGGCTGAGAGCTGAGTAAAGAATATCTTATATTGGCTTATATTGTAAACTGTCACAGAGGTATCACACAACACATCAAATGAGTGATATTATCTACTTATATCCTTTCAGGAGGGAGAGAAAGTGTTGTGTAGCACAGCATGACTCATCACAACCCAGACACAACACACATTTTTTCCAGTCGTTGGGGTTTTCATTTTTTTTATTTTCTCCATTTCAACGATAACCTTACATCTTTCTAATCATTGTAACATTAGCTGTTAAAACCACAGATTCCGATTACGCTCTGAGTTTATCCAGAATGCTGTCTCACGTAAACAGAGATCAGAGGCTAGCGTCCACCCACTCCTTGGAAAGGTTTCATGAGGAAGCCTAAACCACGTTTCTTAATGTGATGACTTTCCACTGCCAGATGTGAGGTTAAAGACAGGAGGTATGGGCAAGTCCACATGAGAGAGAGAGTGTTTTGTGTGTTTCGGTACGGATGCAGTCCGCGTTGCCTCTGCTTCTTATTTCCTCGCACTAAGACGTCATCATGACATTTTCCTCAAAATGTTTATTTGCTCTTATCACTTTCTCTCTCTTTCTCTCTCTCTTTCTATCTCTCTCTCTTTCCTTTCTAACGCTCTTTCTTTCTAACGCTCTGTCTCTACCAGTCAATGGAAAATTATATTGAAACATACAAATATGATTATCCAGAATTCATAGTTCGCGTGACAATGTTTCTGGAGAGAGCATATGAAATCTTGCAACCCAACTGTGAAATGATACTGTGTGTGTGTGTGTGTGTGTGTGTGTGTGTGTGTGTGTGTGTGTGTGTGTGTGTGTGTGTGTGTGTGTGTGTGTGTGTGTGTGTGTGTGTGTGTGTGTGTGTGTGTGTGTGTGTGTGTGTGTGTGTGTGTGTGTGTGTGTGTGTGTGTGTGTGTGTGTGTGTGTGTGTCAGTCAACAGATCTCAATCCAATTGAACCCTTATGGAGATTCTGGACCAGTGCCTGAGAAAGTGTTTTCCACCACCACCACCATCAAAAAAAAGTTGATTTGTCACGTGCGCCGAATACAACAGGTACAGTGGAATGCTTACTTACAGGCTCTAACCAGTAGTGCAAAAAAGGTATTAGGTGAACAATAGGTAAGTGAGGAAATAAAACAACACCAAAACACCAAATGAAGGAATTTCTTGTGGAAGAATGGTGTGGCATCCCTCTAACGGAGTTGCAGACACTTGTAGAACCTATGTCTAGGCACATTGAAGCTGTTCTGGCGGCTTTAGCAGCTTGTGGTGGTCCAACGTCCTATTGACTGACACCTGTAGTTTCAAGTCAAATGTTCAAAGTTGAGGACCCCCCCCCCCACACACACAAAAACATATTTTTTTATTGTCACATTCACAGGATAGGTGCAGTGAAATGTGTTGTTTTACAGGGTCAGCCCAAACAGTACAGCGCAGAAATTTACTGTACATATTAACTCAAATGGAATATGTGCCAACACAAATTGGATACAACAATCCAGTCTCTGTTTGGTTCCATATAGAATAAGATGTTGTTGTATTTGAAGGAGACACCAGGGAGCAGTGTTTAGCTTTAAGTAGGACCACATTTATTATTTGGAGTCTCACAACATTTCTCACTGACATTACTCAAACCAAGACCTTTCTCAACCCAGGTATTTCCAAAGGTTGTAGGAAACACATGATCCATAAAACTAACAGACAAATGTGAATGTTTTCCTCTTCAAACTGCTATAGGCCTATTGTATAGATATTCCTTCATAAATGTTCCACTTCATGGTTGGTTGATGACTTCAAATGAAATGGCTGCTACAGGCCTACATTTTCAACATGCTTAGCTGAGCCATTAAGAACAGGATAAGTAGTCAAGAACAGTAAGAACTGGAAAATCCAACTGCATCTCATACAGTCATCTTTGTCTTTCCATCTCTACCATAGAGTTACAGGGCCTGGTTAGACCACTGATGATTGAAGATGTGGTGATGACTCAAGTATGGACACAGTCATACACTGTAACATTATGACATGTCTCAACATGCTGTTTTAATCTAAGGCCTGAATCAGTATGTGTCCCAAATTACACCCTATTTCCTATATATAGTGCACTATTTTTGACCAGAGCCCTATGGTCAAAAGTAGTGCACTATATAGGGAATGTGATGCCATTTGGGACTTTATGTTCACAGAATTAGACATTCTTATGATTGAAATTCGACCTGTAGAAACACCAGCCAAGTTCATACCAGAACAGTGACACAAGTATGTTTGATTAAACAAACATTTGGATCATTGTAGAGATGATTACTGAGGGGGATGGGTTCAATATCATGTTAGCTGCTCATCTACCCCCCTTCACACGCACCCTACTTGGTTCATAAATGTACTTGTCCCAAGTACATGGGTTGGAAACTTCCAGAGAGGGAAAGGCCATGAATCAGCGAAACAACAGATATACTGAGCTGCTTACATCGCCCCCAGCCAGGACCCAGAACCCCCACCTCCACTTCCTCTTCAGTTTACTAATATACAACACACGCCTGCACTGGGGGAGACCTCAAAGAGCTGCTTCTTAGAATAGGACAGAGGTGAGAGGAAAGAGCAAGACAAAGACACAAAGATGTTCTCAGGACTACAAAAAAAGCTGCACTAGAGAGTGTGAGTGTGTGTGAATGAGTGATTGTATGAACATATACAGTACCAGTCAAAAGTTTGAACACACCTACTCATTCAAGGGTTTTTCTTTACTTTTACTATTTTCTACATTGTAGAATAATAGTGAAGACATCAAAACTATGAAATAACATATGGAATCATGTAGTAACCAACAAAGTGTTAAACAAATCCAACTATATTTTAGATTTGAGATTCTTCAAAGTAGCCACCCTTTGCCTTGATGACAGCTTTGCACACTCTTGGGATTCTCTCAACCAGCTTAATGAGGTAGTCACCTGGATTGCATTTCAATTAACAGGTGTGCCTTATTAAAAGTGAATTTGTGGAATGTATTCCTTTCTTAATGTGTTTGAGCCAGTCAGTTGTGTTGTGACAAGGTAGAGTTGTTATACAAAAAATAGCCCTATTTGGTAAAAGACCAAGTCCATATTATGGCAAGAACAGCTCAAATAAGCAAAGAGAAATGACAGTCAACTCAAATTTTATTTGTCACATACGCCGAATACAACAGGTAGACCTTACAGTGAAATGCTTACTTACAAGCCATAAACCAACAATGCTTTAAGAAGTGTTAAGAAGAAGATAATTAAACAGCAGCAGTAAAATAACAATACGGAGACTATATACAGGGGGTTTTGGTATAGAGTCAATGTGCGCGGGCACCAGTTAGTCAAGGTAATTGAGGTAATATGTACATGTAGGTAGAGTTAATGTGACCATGCATAGAGAATAAACAGAGATGAGCAGCAGCGTAAAAGAGGGGTCTGGGTAGCCCTTTGACTATCTGTTCAGGAGTCTTATGGCTTAGGGGTAGAAGCTGTGAAGAAGCTTTTTGGACCTAGACTTGGCGCTCCGGTACCGCTTGCCGTGCGGTAGCAGAGAGAACAGTCCATGACTAGGGTGGCTGGTGTTTTTGACAATTTTTAAGGCCTTCCTCTGACACCGCCTGGTATAAAGGTCCTGGATGGCAGGAAGCTTGACCCCCAGTGATGTACTGGGCCATACGCAATACTCTCTGTAGTGCCTTGAGTTCGGAGGCCGAGTAGTTGCCATACCAGGCAATGATGCAACCAGTCAGGATGCTCTTAATGGTGCAGCTGTAGAACCTTTTGAGGATCTTTTCAGTCTCCCGAGGGGAAAAGGCTATGTCATGCCCTCTTCACGACTGTCTTAGTGTGTTTGGACCATGATAGTTTGTTGGTGATGTGGACACCAAGGAACTTGAAGCTCTCAACCTGCTCCACTGCAGCTCTATCGATGAGAATGGGGGCGTGCTCATTCCTCATTTTCCTGTAGTCCACAATCATCTCCTTTGTCTCCTTTGTCATTACATTTCGTTATAGTACAACGGTTTGATTTGTCTAATCTTAGCAATTTCTTCTTAGCCAGCTACATAGCCGTCTTTGTATCAACGACAATTGCAGAATTATCGTATTTCGTCGTCCTAACGTATCTGCCCAGCAGCTAGCTAAGCAGCTAGCTAACATCCACTGTCCACTAGCACTGTAGAAACTATTACACTCAACTGAACGACTCGATTAGCGTAGTGTCAGCTAGCTACATAGTTGTCTTCGCTGTCTTCGTATCCAAGATAATTGTGCAGTTTAGAGTGTGTAGACTTAGAGTGATTATCTTAATTTACCGAGGTTAGCTAGCCAGCTATTTGTCGTCCTTAACGTAGGAAATGCTGCTAGCTAGCTAGCCAACAGCTAGCCAACCTCTACCGAATTGAACTCCAACTACCCGGTCAACATTCGCGTCGCTCCACAGGTAGTATCACATTTTCATTTCACTTCATTACAGTACAACGGTTTGATTTGTTTGATCGTAGCTAGCCAGCTACATAGCCGTCTTTGTATCTAAGACAATTGTGTAGTCTAGAGCGATTTTCTAGGTTAGCTGGCCAGCTATTGTCGTTCTTCTAACGTAGCTAGCCAGCTAGCCCCCGAATAGCAGCACTGTAGTAACTATTACAGTACAACGGTTTGTTTTGTTTGATCGTAGCTAGCTAGCTACATAGCCGTCTTTGTATCTAAGACAATTGTGTAGCCTAGAGCGATTTTCTAGGTTAGCTAGCCAGCTATTGTCGTTCTTTTAAAGTAACGTAATGCAATCAACCTGCTAGCTAGCCAGCTAGTCCCCGAATAGCAGCACTGTAGAATAAACTATTACACTCGACGGAACGACTTGATTAGTGTAGTGTCAACATCGCAGCCACTACCAGCTAGCCTACTCCAGCAGTACTGTATCATTTCAATCATTTTAGTCAATAAGATTCTTGCTACGTAAGCTTAACTTTCTGAACATTCGAGACGTGTAGTCCACTTGTCATTCCAATCTCCTTTGCATTAGCGTAGCCTCTTCTGTACCCTGTTAACTATGTGTCTATCTATCCCTGTTCTCTCCTCTCTGCACAGACCATACAAACGCTCCACACCGCGTGGCCGCGGCCACCCTAATCTGGTGGTCCCAGCGCGCACGACCCACGTGGAGTTCCTGGTCTCCGGTAGCCTCTGGAACTGCCGATCTGCGGCCAACAAGGCAGAGTTCATCTCAGCCTATGCCTCCCTCCAGTCCCTCGACTTCCTGGCACTGACGGAAACATGGATCACCACAGATAACACTGCTACTCCTACTGCTCTCTCTTCGTCCGCCCACGTGTTCTCGCACACCCCGAGAGCTTCTGGTCAGCGGGGTGGTGGCACCGGGATCCTCATCTCTCCCAAGTGGTCATTCTCTCTCTCTCCCCTTACCCATCTATCTATCGCCTCCTTTGAATTCCATGCTGTCACAGTTACCAGCCCTTTCAAGCTTAACATCCTTATCATTTATCGCCCTCCAGGTTCCCTCGGAGAGTTCATCAATGAGCTTGATGCCTTGATAAGCTCCTTTCCTGAGGACGGCTCACCTCTCACAGTCCTGGGCGACTTTAACCTCCCCACGTCTACCTTTGACTCATTCCTCTCTGCCTCCTTCTTTCCACTCCTCTCCTCTTTTGACCTCACCCTCTCACCTTCCCCCTACTCACAAGGCAGGCAATACGCTCGACCTCATCTTTACTAGATGCTGTTCTTCCACTAACCTCACTGCAACTCCCCTCCAAGTCTCCGACCACTACCTTGTATCCTTTTCCCTCTCGCTCTCATCCAACACTTCCCACACTGCCCCTACTCGGATGGTATCGCGCCGTCCCAACCTTCGCTCTCTCTCCCCGCTACTCTTTCCTCTTCCATCCTATCATCTCTTCCCTCTGCTCATACCTTCTCCAACCTTTCTCCTGATTCTGCCTCCTCAACCCTCCTCTCTTCCCTTTCTGCATCCTTTGACTCTCTATGTCCCCTATCCTCCAGGCCGGCTCGGTCCTCCCCTCCCGCTCCGTGGCTCGATGACTCATTGCGAGCTCACAGAACAGAGCTCCGGGCAGCCGAGCGGAAATGGAGGAAAACTCGCCTCCCTGCGGACCTGGCATCCTTTCACTCCCTCCTCTCTACATTTTCCTCCTCTGTCTCTGCTGCTAAAGCCACTTTCTACCACTCTAAATTCCAAGCATCTGCCTCTAACCCTAGGAAGCTCTTTGCCACCTTCTCCTCCCTCCTGAATCCTCCTCCCCCTCCCCCCCCCCTCCTCCCTCTCTGCAGATGACTTCGTCAACCATTTTGCTAAGTCAAACGACACCGCTGGTTCTGCTCACACTGCCCTACCCTGTGCTCTGACCTCTTTCTCCCCTCTCTCTCCAGATGAAATCTCGCTTCTTGTGACGGCCGGCCGCCCAACAACCTGCCCGCTCGACCCTATCCCCTCCTCTCTTCTCCAGACCATTTCCGGGGACCTTCTCCCTTACCTCACCTCGCTCATCAACTCATCCCTGACCGCTGGCTACGTCCCTTCCGTCTTCAAGAGAGCGAGAGTTGCACCCCTTCTGAAAAAACCTACACTCGATCCCTCCGATGTCAACAACTACAGACCAGTATCCCTTCTTTCTTTTCTCTCCAAAACTCTTGAACGTGCCGTCCTTGGCCAGCTCTCCCGCTATCTCTCTCAGAATGACCTTCTTGATCCAAATCAGTCAGGTTTCAAGACTAGTCATTCAACTGAGACTGCTCTTCTCTGCATCACGGAGGCGCTCCGCACTGCTAAAGCTAACTCTCTCTCCTCTGCTCTCATCCTTCTAGACCTATCGGCTGCCTTCGATACTGTGAACCATCAGATCCTCCTCTCCACCCTCTCCGAGTTGGGCATCTCCGGCGCGGCCCACGCGTGGATTGCGTCCTACCTGACAGGTCGCTCCTACCAGGTGGCGTGGCGAGAATCTGTCTCCTCGCCACGCGCTCTCACCACTGGTGTCCCCCAGGGCTCTGTTCTAGGCCCTCTCCTATTCTCGCTATACACCAAGTCACTTGGCTCTGTCATAACCTCACATGGTCTCTCCTATCATTGCTATGCAGACGACACACAATTAATCTTCTCCTTTCCCCCTTCTGATGACCAGGTGGCGAATCGCATCTCTGCATGTCTGGCAGACATATCAGTGTGGATGACGGATCACCACCTCAAGCTGAACCTCGGCAAGACGGAGCTGCTCTTCCTCCCGGGGAAGGACTGCCCGTTCCATGATCTCGCCATCACGGTTGACAACTCCATTGTGTCCTCCTCCCAGAGCGCTAAGAACCTTGGCGTGATCCTGGACAACACCCTGTCGTTCTCAACCAACATCATGGCGGTGGCCCGTTCCTGTAGGTTCATGCTCTACAACATCCGCAGAGTACGACCCTGCCTCACACAGGAAGCGGCGCAGGTCCTAATCCAGGCACTTGTCATCTCCCGTCTGGATTACTGCAACTCGCTGTTGGCTGGGCTCCCTGCCTGTGCCATTAAACCCCTACAACTCATCCAGAACGCCGCAGCCCGTCTGGTGTTCAACCTTCCCAAGTTCTCTCACGTCACCCCGCTCCTCCGCTCTCTCCACTGGCTTCCAGTTGAAGCTCGCATCCGCTACAAGACCATGGTGCTTGCCTACGGAGCTGTGAGGGGAACGGCACCGCAGTACCTCCAGGCTCTGATCAGGCCCTACACCCAAGCAAGGGCACTGCGTTCATCCACCTCTGGCCTGCTCGCCTCCCTACCATTGAGGAAGTACAGTTCCCGCTCAGCCCAGTCAAAACTGTTCGCTGCTCTGGCCCCCCAATGGTGGAACAAACTCCCTCACGACGCCAGGACAGCGGAGTCAATCACCACCTTCCGGAGACACCTGAAACCCCACCTCTTCAAGGAATACCTAGGATAGGATAAGTAATCCTTCTCACCCCCCCCCCCTTAATGATTTAGATGCACTATTGTAAAGTGGCTGTTCCACTGGATGTCAGAAGGTGAATTCACCAATTTGTAAGTCGCTCTGGATAAGAGCGTCTGCTAAATGACTTAAATGTAAATGTAAATGTAAATGTTGATCACATTGAGGGAGAGGTTGTTGTCCTAGCACCACACGGCCAGGTCTCTGACCTCCTCCCTATAGGCTGTCTCATTGTTGTTGGTGATCAGGCCTACCACTGTTGTGTCATCGGCAAACTTGATGATGGTGTTGGAGTCGTGCCTGGCCATGCAGTCATGAGTGAACAGGGAGTATAGGAGGGGACTTAGCACGCACCCCTGAGGGGCCCCCGTGTTGAGGATCAGCGTGGCGGATGTGTTGTTATCTACCCTTACCACCTAGGGGCGGCTTGTCAGGAAGTCCAGGATCCAGTTGCAGAGGGCGGTGTTTAGTCCCAGGGTCTTTAGCTTAGTGATGAGCTTTGTGAGCACTATGGTGTTGAACACTGAGCTGTTGTCAATGAATAGCATTCTCACGTAGGTGTTCCTTTTGTCCAGGTGGGAAAGGACAGTGTTGAGTGTAATAGAGATTGTATCATCTGTGGATCTGTTGGGGAGGTATGTAAATTGGAGTGGGTCTAGGGTTTCTGGGATGATGGTGTTGATGTGACACATGACCAGCCTTTCAAAGCACTTCATTGCTCCAGATGTGAGTGCTACGGGTCAGTAGTCACTTAGGCAGGTTACCTTAGTGTTCTTGGGCATAGGGACTATGGTGGTCTGCTTGAAACATGTTAGTATTACTGACTCAGTCGGGGACAGGATAAAAATGTCACACTTGCCAGTCGGTCAGCGCATGCTCGGAGTACACATACTGGTAATCTGTCTGGCCCTGCGGCCTTGTGAATGTTGACCTGTTTTAAGGTCTTACTCACATCGGGTACGGAGAGCCTGATCACACAGCTGATGCTCTCATGCATGCTTCAGTGTTACTTGCCTCGAAGCGAGCACAGAAGTAATTTAGCTTGTCTGGTAGGCTCGTGTCAATGGGCAGCTCGCGGCTGTGCTTCCCGTTGTAGTCTGTAATAGTTACTTTAAGACAATCCTTAAAATGTCAAGAACTTTGAAAGTTTCTTCATGTGCAGTCACAAAGAACATCAAGCACTATGATGAAACTGGCTTTCATGAGGACCCACACAGGAGAGGAAGACCCAGAGTTACCTCTGCTGCAGAGGATAAGTTCATTAGAGTTACCGGCCTCAGAAATGCGCAATTAACTGCACCTCAGATTGCAGCCCAAATAAATGAATCACAGAGTTCAAGTAACAGACACATCTCAACATCAACTGTTAAGAGGAGACTGCATGAATCAGGCCTTAATGGTCGAATTGCTACAAAGAAAAATGACACATATAAAAACAAGTGCCTTGCTTGGGCCAAGAAACATGTGCAATGGACATTAGACCGGTGGAAATCTGTCGTTTGGAGATTTTTTGTTCCAACTGCTGTGTCTTTGTGAGACACAGAGTAGGTGAATGGATGATCTCCGCATGTGTGGTTCCCACCGTGAAGCATGGAGGAGGAGGTGTGATGGTTTTGGGATGCTTTGCTGGTGACTCTGTTTGTCATTTATTTAGAATTCAAGGAACACTTAACCTGCATGGATACCACAGTATTCTGCAGCAATACGCCATCCCATCTGGTTTGAGCTTAATGGGACTATCATTTGTTTTTAACAGTACCATGACCCAACACACCTCCAGGGTGTGTCAGGGCTATTTGAACAAGAAGGAGAGTGATGGAGTGCTGCATCAGAAGACCTGGCCTCCACAATCACCCAACCTCAACCCAATTGAGATGGTTTGGGATGAGTTGGACTGTTGGAAAAGCATTCCAGGTGAAGCTGGTTGAAAGAATGCCAAGAGTGTACAAAGCTGTCATCAAGGCAAAGGGTGGCTACTTTGAAGAATCTCAAATTAATTTGTTTAACACGTTTTTGGTCACTAAATGATTCCACATGTGTCTTTTCATAGTTGTGTTGTATTCACTATTAATCTACAATGTAGATGTAATAATTGTTTTAATGAAGAAAAACCCTTGAATGAGTGGGTGTGTCCAAAGTTTTGACTGGAACTGTAGGTACAGTACTTGTATAATGTGAGTGTGAATGCATGTGATTGCATGGTATACATTTTTAATTTAACAGGGATTCATATTGAGATCCAGGTCTCTTTTACAAATGAGCCCTGCAGAATGGAAACAAAATACACACATCCAATACAAAATGCAGAGCCGGTTAGGAAAGACATTGGAAATGCATTTTGTTACGTGTTTTCAATCAATGAGGTCAGATACTTTTGGTAGGGAAGTAATATCAAAGTTGTGATCAAATGTGTTTAGCATTGCTCTAAAACCTGCACAGTGCAGTCTTATCACCTATGTCACCAGTAAACAAGTTAATCAGGTCAGGGAAACAAGATAACAATCTCTATGAGAACACAGGTCACATACTGTCATATACTCAGGTCGCATACCTTACTCTTATCTATTACTGTTGATTTGAGACCTCTGTGGTATTTTTCATATATGTCAGTAAAATGGAGCAGAGACACTGTATTGCAGGGGGTTGGTAGGGATGGGGGACGGTGAAAAGAGAAGTGGTTTTCACCTCGTGTGGTCGCAGGCTGACTGTCTAAAATGCAACTGAGTGGGTGCAGCATCCGCTGCTACTGAAGCCACGCTCTAGACTCAATTCCAGCACAGAAGCCCTTTAGTTACACGATGACTCTGTATGTCTGTTTGTGATTACATGCCTGCATGCATATATTTTTGTGGATCAATTAAAGTAAAAAATATTGCTCACACAGAATATTAAGAAAGATAAAAAATTCAACATTTATTTATTTTAATATTTGCAGGATAGAATATACAAAATACCCAGTATGTGTTACAGCTATAGCCTACTGCTTGCATAGCATTAGCATCCAAGAAGAAAAAAACACATTTTATTTTATTTCTCACTATATATGGAAGTTGATAAGTCCTGTTTATCAGAATATGGAGGACAATTGTACTTTACACACTTTACATTTGTATAAAATGTTAAATAAATATAAAACACCAAAAGGTGAAATACAACATGTTGAGGGTACTGAAATTAGTTAATTACTTGGTCATTTTATGGAGGGTATACAAAGATGGAAAAAGATAGTCCAACATTTGACCTTATCATTATGCATTGGTTTACATGCAATTTACCTGAATATCAGGTATTCTTAAATTGTTTCAAAAACGTAGAATATATCTACTTGTCAATATTTCGAATTATCTAAATATCTAAATATTTTTCCCTATATCTATATTATGTATTTCCTTATACTATTATGGACATATTATTTTTAATCAGGGCAATATAACAGAATAAAGAGAATAATATATAAGAGAATAAAGAATAAAAATATGCATTGAACACTAGCATACAGAGGTAATGTTCATGCAGTTCTTTTGTTCTTGTTCATGAGGGCAACATAATGTGTTACCTCCTGACCAAATCTGTCTTTAGAACCAATAAATTGTTTTTCTTAATAACAACTCCCAATTTTTAGCTAACAGCAGCACTGATTTTCAAAGTAGCTCATCTTGAGATAGGCTATTGCCACAGCTAGTGCATCAGCCTTCACAGTGAGAAGCATATGGCTTCATCTTCATCATTAGGTGAATCAGTGTGCCACTCAACATGTTTTTTTTTTACCCCAATTTCGTGGTATCCAATTGGTAGTAGTTACTGTCTTGTCTCATCGCTACAACTCCCGTACGGACTCGGGAGAGACGAAGGTCGAGAGCCATGCGTCCTCCTAAACACAACCCAACCAAGCTGCACTGCTTCTTAACACAGCGTCATCCAACCCGGAAGCCAGCCGCACCAATGTATCGGAGGAAACACTGTACACCTAGCAACCTGGTCAGTGTGCACTGCACCCGGCTTGTCACAGGAGTCGCTAGTGCGCGATGAGACAAGGATATCCCTACCGGCCAAACCCTCCCTAACCCAGACGACGCTGGGCCAATTGTACGCCGCCCCATGTGCCTCCCGGTTGTGGCCAGCTGCGACAGAGCTAGCACAGCTAGCACTGCGAAACAGTGCCTTAGACCACTGTGCCACCCGGGAGGCCCTCCACTCGACATTTAATTTAGTAACCTACTGTAAACCATTATATACAGTATATATATATATATATATTGCCTCCTAATATTGTACAATCTGTGTGTCGCTTCATTGGCGTGGGCTATTGTTTGTTTGAATTCAAGACCAGATTGATCTCAGTTTGTCAGTGTCAGAGTAGCCAGCCATTTCAGTCAGTTGTGTGGTAATAAAAAGATTCAACCAATGTCTTTCATGTAAATGATGTAGAACTGCATGACACGCCTTTTTTCAAAGGCCGATTATTTTACGACCCTGCTAAAAAAAATCCATGTGTGGAAATCCTAAAAACGCCTCTGCTCAACTGTAGCCTAGTGTATGGCACATGGCAAGCGTTATTATGGCTTTATTATAAAGGGGCTTTTTATTCAACAGTACATTTTCCACACATTGAATTGCATCTTGATGCAAGGATTTGTTTAAAGAAAATGAGGGGGAAGGCCTTGCGTAGCAATATTACATGTAAATTGGCCTACAGCATTATTATGCCTTAAACCAATGATAATCAGCCAGCTATCTAAAAAAAAGTATGTTCATCATCAACCCGTATTATATCATATAGATACCAAACACGTTCTCTGTGGAATGTTGTATCCGAACTTGAGTGACATTTTTCACTTTGACAAAGATGGAGTCATCTTCAAAGAAGTGGAACACCCCTCCCAGGTAGCTGTTTGATGTGGACATAATTTTCCCAAACTTGGGGTAATATCTCCTGGACTGAAGGAGTTCAGTGTCCTTACTAAGGTACCGTTGAGTAGTTCTGCAGACCGAGTGTGTGAACACAACATCGACCTCACTGAAGAAGATCTTAGAGTAGACGTAGTAGTAGCCTTCCTTCTGGATGACAAGCTTCCCATCTTTGTACTCCATTTCATGGAGGATTGGGTCTGCCTGCATGTTCCATACCATGACTCCATCTTCATGGGGTGTTTGAGGTCCAGCTGGAGAACAAATACAGGACAGTATGTGGGAAAAGTTCTGTTGTAAGAGCTCATTTGAATTTATCTTCATGTACTATTTCAAACACCATACTATCTGATGTACTACTACATACTTCTATTTCACCCTCTTCTGTCATTACCAAATATTAATATAAAGGGTTGTATAAATGGCCTGGTGGTAATGGTCTTACCTGTCAGATGTGCAACAGGTTTTGAAGGCAACACAATAGGGTTTGGTCTTGAAGTTGGGGGAACCTCATTCGGAATGTCCTCTTGGTCTGTTTTGGGAAAAAAGTTAATGTTGATGTGATGTGAGAAATTGAATGATTCAGAAATGCATTTATCAAATGTGTACAAAATACTCAGTCGGGATACAATATATACAGTGTCTTCTTCTACCAAAGCTGAGTGTCACGGCCGTCGAAAGAACTGGACCAAAGCGCAGCGTGGTGAGCGTACATTTTTCCTTTATTTAAAATGATGCCAACAAAACAATAAACCATTAAAAAACCGACTGTGACGCTTAAGGGCTATAGTGCCATAAACAAAGACAACTTCTCACACAGAAAGGAGGGAAAATGGCTACCTAAGTATGGTTCCCAATCAGAGACAACGATAGACAGCTGTCCCTGATTGAGAACCATACCCGGCCAAAACAAAGAAATACAAAAACATAGAAAATAGAACATAGAATGCCCACCCAAATCACACCCTGACCAAACCCAAAATAGAGACATAAAAAGCTCTAAGGTCAGGGTGTGACAATGAGTCCCTTGTCATTTTGTCACAGTGTTTGAACAAGAGAAGAAGATATAGTCTCAGACATACCTTGGATACTCATACCAGCTGACCCTGACTCCGCCTGCAGTTGAGAATAGAGATTTCATCATAGTGAACAGAGAGGTTTGTGGTAATACAGTACAGGTATGTGTGAGAATGTTCATTTGCTCCTATTTAAGTGGTTCTTTGGGTCTTCAGCAGTGTGACCTTTACATTTTATTAGATGATATGCAGGAAAGATAAACAGAACTGCTTATGGTTTCTGGTAATTAAGCAAAGTAGATCACCCATCCCATCCCAGACCACCCCACCCCACCCCACCCCCGTCTTCCTGTCAGTACATGTGCATGCAGCGAGACTAGGTTAGCTCTATCCTCTTCCAATAAACCATTGCACCCTTGCCACCAGATTGGGTCAGGGGAATGATGTCACATGAAGCTCAACATAACCACAAACACCTGACCAACGAACATATTCTGTGGAACACAGAATGCTGGCCCCTGCTCCAGCAAGGTACGTCACGGAACATTCATATTCTCCGAAATGATGCCAATTCTGATAAACTTCTCCATCTCAACTGTTGCCAAATGTACAAGAATGAATAAAACTGTTTAATGCGTATATCAAGGGGAATCCCAACTCAAACTTTGGACAGAAACTGCTGACCATGACAGAACTTCACTATGTTGTCATGAGACCTGTTTGTACGTAAAACAAAATTGAAACAATAAAAACTCTACATTGTGAATAATGCACTGGTAACTCGGAAGTTAATATTTGTTTCTGTTCCCTATAGACTTGGAAAATTATTTCACAATTAGAGTCTAACAAAACAACCAATTGTAGCAAGGTTCCAATATTCCAAGTGACATATCACCACACATTACTCTGTTCTCAACCAGGATAGTGCCATAATAAAATGAAGTAAAGGAACAAAATACATTGAGATTGGATAACAAAATGTGACTTTTTAAATAATGATTTATCAATGTAATGTAGTATCTTGGGTTTTTAAAGTATTGTCTAAATGTAACTGTGCATTCGGCATAATTTCAGTCTTGTCGACTGCGACTACGAGGTAAATCAAATCAAGTAATTATTCCCCATATGATGATGCAAATGGGTTGTAGATTATTTTTGAGAGAGAAATAACACATCAACTAATGACACTGGAAATGTATTCACTTTCATTTTGGAATGAAAGAAAGATGTTTCTGAGAATAGTGTACACGTTGTGGGGTTGAGAGACAGAGATTGGGGGAAATAAAACAGTGAGAGATGAAAGAACACAGTAGAAAGAATACATAGTTGTTACTAGATTTGTGAGAGAGAGAGATGTGTGAAGAGAGACTCTCAGATGTTGAGGGAGACAGAACAGAGATGGAGACGGGTAGACAGCCACCTCATGGTGATAATACTCACAGATCCCTGTTTGGAGTAGAGGTGGTAGATGAAGCAGGC
The DNA here is from genome assembly GCF_036934945.1 of Oncorhynchus masou masou. Lineage (NCBI taxonomy): Eukaryota > Metazoa > Chordata > Actinopteri > Salmoniformes > Salmonidae > Oncorhynchus > Oncorhynchus masou. Next base: position 20,281,745 of record NC_088225.1, on the reverse strand, counting down.
CTCTATGGCCAAGCCACACAAAGCCAGACCAACCAGCAAGAACAGCAGGCTTTGGGCCACACCACCCCGACCAGGAGGTCTCGGTTTGGGGGGCAGCGGTGGGTAGGCTGCATGGCTATCCACCATGAACACGGAGGGGTATGGGACACCACCCTCAGCCATGATCTCTCCAATCAGAGAATATAAAGAACTGAAAAAGGATCCTCCAAGAGGTAGTCAAGTAGTACCCGAGCGAGGTCCACGCACAAGGGGTCCCGGCACACAACGAGAGACACAGAGAGATTTTTTTCCCAGAGCAAGACCAAACACTAGTGTGGTTTGTACAGTATGACTCCTCAGGTCGTCTTGTCAGCAGAAAAGACAAGACACACAGTAGTGGAAGAAAACCTCCAGATATGAGAAATGTGGAAATCCTTCACAGAAACGACCATCTCCCCAAAGAGCAGTCACAGAAAGCAAAACCTGTCTTTACCAAAATAAATCTTGACAGAGAGAGAGCGGTTACCTCTGGTGTTAAGTTTCAATCAGTCAGATAGAGTGAGGCAAATGCAAATGAGCATCTTATAGAGTGGCCATGCACTGAGTATGATCACCTCCCCACTACACTACATACACCCTCCCACTCTAGCCTAATACAGCATACATCGAGTTTCGCAATAATTTGTCGCTCTGTTCACACTTCCTCTCACTCACTCTCAGCCACTCTCATGATGAGTATCTGATCTGGTAGAGAGTGGTCTGCTGTCTCTACCAGCAAAAACAATAAAATCATGACAAGACCAATATACTCATGATCCTTTACAGTGCAGCTTCTTGTAAAAAACAACAACATATGGTTCATTGTATTCTTATTCTTGTGTTGTTAAGACTATTCATGGTACTTTTTTACCACATGCTTTGTCAAGATCATGCTTTGCCCTCCCTGACATTGGAAGGTTGGGAGTTCGATCCCCGGTCAAGCCATACCAAAGACTGGAAAAATGCGTCTCTGCTTGGCACTTGGAGATGGATTGGGGTTTACTATGTCAGGAAATGGATAAAAGGTACACAGCAGGGGCATATTTAGTTTCAGCATGCTCTCTAAGGTGTGTTCTAAAAGTCATTTTCAATTCTTTAACTTTTCAATTAGTGAAAAGAATCTACAACTAAACTTATATTCAAAATCATATTCTGATGTAGGATCAACACCCTTTCCAAACCCCCTTAGCGATCAGGCTGGGGCAGTAGAAATCTGATTTTAGATCAGTGGCAATTAGTAAACCTCATCCAAAACTAACAATAGCATATTGCATTAACAATGTCAACGTTTTCCCTTGGTCATAGCACCACCCACCACCTCTCTGGCCATAATGCACACTTCTAAAAAAACATTCTGTATGTCATATAACTAAAACATACAACAAGTTGTCCTTAAAAATGGTATGTACATGGCATATGCTGTATGTGTGTACATATTTTTGTATGTTTACTACTGGGTATGCTGTGTATGCTTTTGTGTATGTGTGTTTTTATCTAGACAACTTTTATGTGATGTGTATGTTTTTATTGATTCTATGGAATCCAGGTCTTCTTGGAAAACTGTGGAAATTGTTACTGAGTGGACAATTCTGGCTAAAAGAAAAAAAGAAAAGAAAAGAACTGTATGAAATGAGTGCCCAGTGAGCAAAATGATGTTGGAAAGAAGTTGAAAAGACATAATTACGGAGGTTGAAGTCACGTTCATTTTCAGCTCTAAGTGAAAGTTGAAAACGTATTTTACAGACATTGATAAAGGGTACGTGGGACGGTAGCATCCCACCTGGCCAAAATCCAGTGAAATTGCAGAGCGCGAAATTAGAAAATACTCAATTCAAATATTATTACAAAAAATAATATGTGTTATACATCAAAATAAAGCTTAACTTCTTGTTAATCCAGCCGCTGTGTCAGATTTCAAAAAGGCTTTATGTCGAAAGCAAACCATGCGATTATCTGAGGACAGTGCCTCACATACAAAACCATGAAAAAGATATTTCAACCAGGCAGGTGCGCCATAAAAGTCAGAAATAGCGATATAATTAATGCCTTAACTTTGAAGATCTTCTTCTGTTGGCACTCCAAAATGTCCCAGAAACATCACAAATGGTCCTTTTGTTCGATAATGTCCTTCTTTATGTTCCAAAAATGTATTTGGCACATTTGATTCAGAAATACATCGGTTTCAACTCGCCCAACATGCCTACAAAGTATCTAATAAGTTACCTGTAAACTTGGTCCAAACATTTCAAACAAAGTTCCTGATCCAACCTCAGGTACCATAAAACGTAAATAATCTATAAGATTTAAGACGGAATAAACTGTTTCTAATACCAGATAAAAAAAACGTGGAGCGTACTCCTGTTCACGCGCACCAAAACAATAGAGTCCACCTGGAGCGACACTTGAATACACAATGAATAGGACTACTTCTTCATTTCTCAAAAGAAAAACATTGAACAATTTCTAAAGACTTTTGACATCTAGTGGAAGCCATATGAACTACAACCAGGTTCCTAATAATAAGGGTATCCCATAGAAACCCATTGGAAAATCCTTGACCCTGGATGGTTTGTCCTCTGGGTTTCGCATGCTAAATCAGTTCGCCTGCTAAACTTTAGAGTGTTTTCTTTCCAAATCTACCAATTATATGCATATCCTTACTTTGGGCACGGTTTTCATCCGGATGTCAAAATACTGCCCCCTACCCTAGAGAGGTTTTAAATGGGGCTATGACAGTCTATTACAAATCAGTCTGACAGTACATTTGAAAGTATTTCAACCTGAAGAAAGTATGGTTTGAAGTAACTGAAATGCATCAAAGGTATTGGGAAGTTCAGAAGATCATCAGGCAATGATACGTATACAAGTCTAACTTCATTTGTATGATCTTCTGTGCAGTCTGATGTAGTGTCTGGTCTTGTCCACTCTGTTCTGAGTGGCTTCTGGGCATTGTAGAGGGACACATACTTGTTTCTGACAGTCATGTCTTTCAGTGATGGGGTCATGATATTTTGTAGCTTAAACCATTCAAAAGATAAACCATTCATCTCTGTTTACTACAAGCATAATCTAGCGGCTACCGGAGGTTACTGACTTAACCCCAGAGGTGGAAAAAGTACCAAATTGTCATACTTGAGTAAAAGTAAAAAATACCTTAATAGATAATGACTCAAGTAAAAGTTTCCCAGTAAAATACTACTTCAGTATCAAAAGTAAGAGTATAAATAATTTTAAAATCCTTATATTAAGCAATGGTGGAAAAAGTACCCAGTTGTCATACTTTAGTAAAGGTAAAGATACCTTAATAGAAAGTTACTCAAGTTAAAGTGAGTCACCCAGTAAAATACTACTTGAGTAAAAGTTTTAAAATAGGGTCATTGCCATAAGGTCATTGCTAAAATATACTTAATTATCAAAAGTAAAAGTATCAATTATTTCAAATTCCTTATATTAAGCAAACCAGACGGCATCATTTTCTTTCTTTTTTTTTAATTTACGGATAGCCAGGGGCATGTTCCAACACTCAGACATCATTTACAAACGAAGCATGTGTTTCGTGAGTCCTCCAGGTCAGAGGCAGTTGGGATACCCAGGCATGTTCTCTTGATAAGAGTGTAAATTCATCCACTTTTGGGTGTCAGGGAAAATGTATGGAGTAAAACGTACATTATTTTCTTTCGGAATGTAGTGAAGTAAATGTACAAGTTATCAAAAATATAAATAGTAAAGTACAGATACAAAAAACGACGTAATTAGTCCTTTAAAGTATTTTTACTTAAGTACTTCACACCACTGCTATACATTGGTATTGCACACCCTTCCAGTCAATCATACGCGCTACTTTGTAGAAGTTATTGTAAAAGATAGGGCTACAGGGTGAGATTTGTTTCTTCCAGTGGTCTAGTCTAACATCGATATAGTAGGTTGGATGAGATGCCATAAAATAGACTCACTTTCAGTTGCGCGCACAGTGGTCAGAACTGATCTGAAGCTAGTTGTTCGGTGAAGAAGGCGACTTGATTTCTGCTATGACTAACTTTGATCACAAGCAATAAATAGCCTACAGCTCGTGGTCGCTGACAGTCTATGGAAAATGTACGTATACAATGCGGTATGAGTGAAGCGAAGTAAGCTACTAGACTACAAGAACAAGCATACATGGCTGCCGATGAGTCAACAGTGATTGTAACTTTTACTGAAGTCCAAAGTCGCTTCTAGGCTACAAATGGGTTCCATGTTTGATCTGAGCGTTGCTGGAAGACTCTATTTGCTGTCTTGTTTCGTTGTATCTGTGGACTTCACTTTAGGCTTGGGACAAAGCCAAGATACTGAATTCACGTTTCTACTCCCGGCGGGTAGAACAGAATGTTTCTACCAAACAGCTACGAAGAACGGAAGCCTGGAAGTAGAATACCAGGTAGCAGGCTTGGACAATTTCGTTTTCTGTGGTATTGAAAACACAGCTGACAATCTCTGTGTCATTCTCTCTCTCTCTCTCTCTCTCTCTCTCTCTCTCTCTCTCTCTCTCCCCCTATCCCCCCCTCTCCCCCCCCCTCTCTCTCTCTCTGTCTGTATGTGTGTGTGTGTGGTGCAATTTCGTGCCTCTATTATAACTATGTTACAAGATGCATTAGTCCGTCAGTTACAGGATGCTTTATTGTTACAGCCAAAGGACTTTGCTCAGATGCAAATAATAAGATAAGGCATCTTCCTTCCATACAGGTGGAGTCTATAAGACAAAGCCAGCTTGACAAGCTGCCGGCATCGGCATGAAGAGTCAAGGCAGGGGAAGTGTTTACAAAGGGATCCACTGTGTCAGCATAAGGCCAGATCTTCTAACTAACCTCTGAGCAATAGTAGCTGTAGTAGGCCTGTGGCTTCTTCTTCTCCTCTAGACATGTAAAGAGAAGGAGAGCGCTTGCCACCAAGTGTAGGCCTACTTGGTGTGTTAGTAGTCATGCGCTTTGCTGCAAAATGCATATTAAATATGAAGCTGTGCCATCCCTGGCCCGACCTTGTTACAATTTATACATAATATTTTAGTCATTTAGAAGACACGGTTGCAGAGTTAGTCAGTTGACTAGTATAACAATGTAAACCACTACAGGTTAGGCTCTTCATAGATTAAAGTTGAAGTGATGCTCATCATGCTACGGTATCAATGCCTACTCTACATACTGGAAACCCTGTTCCCAATCCTCACACTGTACCAAGGCCCTCTGGCAGACACATGACTGTGATAGGATGTCATGTTCCTCACCACCCATTCCGCCAAGCCGTGACACATTTCTGTGGACTGTGTGTGTGTGTGTGTGTGTGTGTGTGTGTGTGTGTGTGTGTGTGTGTGTGTGTGTGTGTGTGTGTGTGTGTGTGTGTGTGTGTGTGTGTGTGTGAGTGTGTGTGTGTGTGTGTGTGTGTGTGGTCTGTGTGGAGCCTGGCAGGCTTACTGTGGTATCCACACAGCAACAGCTGAGACGCACAGGGCTGAGAGAGATGACAGCTTGAGAGAGCAAACTGAAGGACTGTGGGGATTGGGACGTTTTATGCAGCAGTCTGTGGTGTGTGTCTGTCTGTCTGTCCGTCTGTTACCCTCTCAACCAAGACAATGACACCACACTGGCAATGGTAGTGACTCATGCCTAAGGCCTAGTTTATATGGCATAACATGCTGTGTTTCCCTCCTTATGTTTCTGCTGCCTGAGAGGGGTGTTACTTTGACATAAACAGACAGGTGCTGGGGAGTGGTGTTACTTTGACATAAACAGACAGGTGCTGGGGAGTGGGTGTTACTTTGACATAAACAGACAGGTGCTGGGGAGTGGGTGTTACTTTGACATGAACAGACAGGTGCTGGGGAGTGGTGTTACTTTGACATAAACAGACAGGTGCTGGGGAGTGGGTGTTACTTTGACATGAACAGACAGGTGCTGGGGAGTGGTGTTACTTTGACATAAACAGACAGGTGCTGGGGAGTGGGTGTTACTTTGACATGAACAGACAGGTGCTGGGGAGTGGTGTTACTTTGACATAAACAGACAGGTGCTGGGGAGTGGTGTTACTTTGACATGAACAGACAGGTGCTGGGGAGTGGTGTTACTTTGACATGAACAGACAGGTGCTGGGGAGTGGTGTTACTTTGACATGAACAGACAGGTGCTGGGGAGTGGTGTTACTTTGACATGAACAGACAGGTGCTGGGGAGTGGGTGTTACTTTGACATGAACAGACAGGTGCTGGGGAGTGGTGTTACTTTGACATGAACAGACAGGTGCTGGGGAGTGGTGTTACTTTGACATGAACAGACAGGTGCTGGGGAGTGGGTGTTACTTTGACATGAACAGACAGGTGCTGGGGAGTGGTGTTACTTTGACATGAACAGACAGGTGCTGGGGAGTGGTGTTACTTTGACATGAACAGACAGGTGCTGGGGAGTGGTGTTACTTTGACATAAACAGACAGGTGCTGTAGAGTGGGTGTTACTTTGACATGAACAGACAGGTGCTGGGGAGTGGTGTTACTTTGACATGAACAGACAGGTGCTGGGGAGGGGGTGTTACTTTGACATGAACAGACAGGTGCTGGGGAATGGTGTTACTTTGACATGAACAGACAGGTGCTGGGGAGGGGGTGTTACTTTGACATGAACAGACAGGTGCTGGGGAGTGGTGTTACTTTGACATGAACAGACAGGTGCTGGGGAGGGGGTGTTACTTTGACATGAACAGACAGGTGCTGGGGAGTGGGTGTTACTTTGACATGAACAGACAGGTGCTGGGGAGTGGTGTTACTTTGACATGAACAGACAGGTGCTGGGGAGTGGTGTTACTTTGACATGAACAGACAGGTGCTGGGGAGTGGTGATACTTTGACATGAACAGACAGGTGCTGGGGAGTGGGTGTTACTTTGACATGAACAGACAGGTGCTGGGGAGTGGTGTTACTTTGACATGAACAGACAGGTGCTGGGGAGTGGTGTTACTTTGACATGAACAGACAGGTGCTGGGGAGTGGTGTTACTTTGACATGAACAGACAGGTGCTGGGGAGGGGGTGTTACTTTGACATGAACAGACAGGTGCTGGGGAGTGGTGTTACTTTGACATGAACAGACAGGTGCTGGGGAGTGGTGTTACTTTGACATGAACAGACAGGTGCTGGGGAGTGGGTGTTACTTTGCCATGAACAGACAGGTGCTGGGGAGTGGTGTTACTTTGACATGAACAGACAGGTGCTGGGGAGTGGTGTTACTTTGACATGAACAGACAGGTGCTGAGGAGTGGTGTTACTTTGACATGAACAGACAGGTGCTGGGGGGGGGTGTTACTTTGACATGAACAGACAGGTGCTGGGGAGTGGTGTTACTTTGACATGAACAGACAGGTGCTGGGGAGTGGTGTTACTTTGACATGAACAGACAGGTGCTGGGGAGTGGTGTTACTTTGACATGAACAGACAGGTGCTGGGGAGTGGTGTTACTTTGACATGAACAGACAGGTGCTGGGGAGTGGTGTTACTTTGACATGAACATACAGGTGCTGGGGAGGGGGTGTTACTTTGACATGAACAGACAGGTGCTGGGGAGTGGTGTTACTTTGACATGAACAGACAGGTGCTGGGGAGTGGTGTTACTTTGACATGAACAGACAGGTGCTGGGGAGTGGTGTTACTTTGACATGAACAAACAGGTGCTGGGGAGTGGTGTTACTTTGACATGAACAGACAGGTGCTGGGGAGTGGTGTTACTTTGACATGAACAGACAGGTGCTGGGGAGTGGTGTTACTTTGACATGAACAGACAGGTGCTGGGGAGTGGTGTTACTTTGACATGAACAGACAGGTGCTGGGGAGTGGGTGTTACTTTGCCATGAACAGACAGGTGCTGGGGAGTGGTGTTACTTTGACATGAACAGACAGGTGCTGGGGAGTGGTGTTACTTTGACATGAACAGACAGGTGCTGAGGAGTGGTGTTACTTTGACATGAACAGACAGGTGCTGGGGAGGGGGTGTTACTTTGACATGAACAGACAGGTGCTGGGGAGTGGTGTTACTTTGACATGAACAGACAGGTGCTGGGGAGTGGTGTTACTTTGACATGAACAGACAGGTGCTGGGGAGTGGTGTTACTTTGACATGAACAGACAGGTGCTGGGGAGTGGTGTTACTTTGACATGAACAGACAGGTGCTGGGGAGTGGTGTTACTTTGACATGAACATACAGGTGCTGGGGAGGGGTGTTACTTTGACATGAACAGACAGGTGCTGGGGAGTGGTGTTACTTTGACATGAACAGACAGGTGCTGGGGAGTGGTGTTACTTTGACATGAACAGACAGGTGCTGGGGAGTGGTGTTACTTTGACATGAACAAACAGGTGCTGGGGAGTGGTGTTACTTTGACATGAACAGACAGGTGCTGGGGAGTGGTGTTACTTTGACATGAACATACAGGTGCTGGGGAGGGGTGTTACTTTGACATGAACAGACAGGTGCTGGGGAGTGGTGTTACTTTGACATGAACAGACAGGTGCTGGGGAGTGGTGTTACTTTGACATGAACAGACAGGTGCTGGGGAGTGGTGTTACTTTGACATGAACAGACAGGTGCTGGGGAGTGGTGTTACTTTGACATGAACAGACAGGTGCTGGGGAGTGGTGTTACTTTGACATGAACAGACAGGTGCTGGGGAGTGGTGTTACTTTGACATGAACAGACAGGTGCTGGGGAGTGGTGTTACTTTGACATGAACAGACAGGTGCTGGGGAGTGGGTGTTACTTTGACATGAACAGACAGGTGCTGGGGAGTGGTGTTACTTTGACATGAACAGACAGGTGCTGGGGAGTGGTGTTACTTTGACATGAACAGACAGGTGCTGGGGAGTGGTGTTACTTTGACATGAACAGACAGGTGCTGGGGAGTGGTGTTACTTTGACATGAACAGACAGGTGCTGGGGAGTGGTGTTACTTTGACATGAACAGACAGGTGCTGGGGAGTGGTGTTACTTTGACATGAACAGACAGGTGCTGGGGAGTGGGTGTTACTTTGACATGAACAGACAGGTGCTGGGGAGTGGTGTTACTTTGACATGAACAGACAGGTGCTGGGGAGTGGTGTTACTTTGACATGAACAGACAGGTGCTGGGGAGTGGTGTTACTTTGACATGAACAGACAGGTGCTGGGGAGTGGTGTTACTTTGACATGAACAGACAGGTGCTGGGGAGTGGGTGTTACTTTGACATGAACAGACAGGTGCTGGGGAGTGGGTGTTACTTTGACATGAACAGACAGGTGCTGGGGAGTGGTGTTACTTTGACATGAACAGACAGGTGCTGGGGAGTGGTGTTACTTTGACATGAACAGACAGGTGCTGGGGAGTGGTGTTACTTTGACATGAACAGACAGGTGCTGGGGAGTGGTGTTACTTTGACATGAACAGACAGGTGCTGGGGAGTGGTGTTACTTTGACATGAACAGACAGGTGCTGGGGAGTGGTGTTACTTTGACATGAACAGACAGGTGCTGGGGAGTGGTGTTACTTTGACATGAACAGACAGGTACTGGCTAGTCTCTCCTTGCTGTTGGATTGTAGCTTTAGCTGAAGTTACTGTCGGTTGATCCTGACTTGGTGGATCTATTTTAACTCATATCTACTGTGTTGTAGAGTTTGAATATGGCAATCTGAGACTGCTAATGACCGGATGAACCATGAGCTGTGCAAATACTTGGAACAAATATTATATACATTGTTGTAGTGGAAGGTATATGCAGGTATACACTGTATACCCACTTATTTTTCATTTGGCATTGCGTATACTCACTTCTTAATCCCCACAATGCATATCAAAGTAGTGTAGTGGAGGTATACGCCATATCAGTTAATAAGGCTGATGGAACAGATCAGAATTTATAGCTTAAAATGTTGATAAACTATTATGAGGTAGACCTATGTACAAATGTTCCAAAATGACATTTGAATGAAAACACTGTTCTAAAAAGCGATTTCTTGGACAGAGATGGAAACATCTGTTAGAAATGTAGATCTGAAGATGCAAGAGTTATCATGAGTTGCTAATATGACTTGGATAATGTCTGCTAGACAATGCCAGAAGATGTATAGAACAGCAATAGAACAGGAGAACGCATATGAGGACGTCGTTCTAAAGGAATTGCCTCTACGTGTCGATGGTGGGATTTTGGCTTTAGGCTACTTTCAAGCAAAGTAAGACATGACTCATATGAAGTAAAACATCCAGGTTTCAAACAATTAAGGATCAGGAAAAATGTAACAATGCATAGAGGCTTTCCCAAAATCCTTATCAATTAAATGTTAACGAACTACAAAGTAGTCTATGCTTCCCTGGTCGAATGACATCATGATTACCTGCATCAATTCAGTGGTCATTTGTTTTGCAAACTCCATATCATGTGCTACAGAAACACAGCTAACCAAACAACCGTGCTTGGTGCTTGTGCACTTGAATTGAAAGGTAACTACACTCAAAAACGTTTTTTTATTGAGTTATCCCAGACCAGTTTTTCTGTTAAGTGTGACTTTGAAAGCCAACATGTTTTTAAAAACCTGACTGAATTTCTGACTCAGTTGACAGCCTAATTTATCTGTTTCAATAGTAATAAGCCTGTTAACTTATTTGCACGGTACAGCTTGGTTTAGCCTGATTGTGAAAGACCATTATGGGATTTATCATTTTAGGCCATTCAGAGTGTATGTCACTGTTTGGCATTCAATTTTTTACACAGGGCACTTTTCCGTCATTTTGGAAATGGGCAAAATTAGTGTAAAATCACTTCTCCAGGCACCACTACAACACTGACTATACCACCACCACAGTGTTCATGTGTCTACAGTATGTATGGAAGTGAAGGTGTGTGTGTAGACATGGTGGATTTCAGTCTGTCTATAGTATCTGTCGTGAACACTGGATATTCTCATAGGAACACTTTGAGTTAGATTATAATATCATTTCATCCATTCCCTCCTGTTCCAGGTGATTGCAGGTGCAGGCCTGGATGTGGGCTTCACCCTGATCTCCCCCAGCGGATACAAGCTGGCCTCTGAGTTCAGGACATCTGACGGCATCCACACGTGAGTGGGCAGAACCTACTAACACAACCCTGACCTCCTCTAACTTCTCTGGAGTGGTATGAAGGTCTCACCATGCTCGATGGGGTTTGGATCAAAGTTTTTGTAAGGTGATGCAAAAGACACCTTTCCACCCTCTGGCTTACAGACAGTAACGTCCTACACTATTCTATATGACAGTCTGAACACTGTCTGACATCATGTTGTTCTTCCTCTTTGGTCTGTCTCCCAGGGTGGAGCCTACAGAGGATGGAGACTACCGGCTGTGTTTTGACAACAGCTTCAGTAAGCTTTCTGAGAAGATGGTGTTCTTCGAGGTGATTGTGGAGGGCCAGCCTGGGGACACCTGGGGCGATGAAGAGTGGGCTGACATGGCCGAGCCAGAGAGTATGGTGGAGTACAAACTGGAAGACATCAGGGTGAGAAGGACAGGAGGAACACCCAAACACTCAGCCACTGGGACTGGTGTCTTTATTTTGTCTTTTCATCCTGTTCGTCTCTCCTGTTTCACGGTTTTCCTCTCTTTCCTGCTGTCAATGTTCTATACATTCCTGTGTTCTCTCTTATCCTCTCCAACCTTACCCACTGTCTCTCTCCCTGCCTCTCCCTGTAGGAGACCATGGACTCAGTGCACAGGCACCTGGAGAGGAGCCGGCAGCTTCAGACCATGCTGAGGGCCTTCGAGGCCCGGGACCGCTATCTACTGGAGGACAATCTGTGGAGGGTCTCGTTCTGGTCCTCCATGAGCCTCCTGGTCATCCTGACTGTGGCCGTCACACAGGTCTACACCCTCCGACGCCTCTTCGACGACAAGAGGGTCTGCAAACCCTAGTGTCCAGTAGCATCTTCCACCACCCCCACACCCTTCCCAGTGGTATCTTCCTCCACTCCTATACTCTTCCCAGTGGTATGTTCCTCCACTCCTCTACTCTTCCCAATGTTATCTTCCACCACCCCACACCCTTCCCAGTGGTATGTTCCTCCACTCCTGCACTCTTCCCAGTGGTATCTTCCACCACCCCCACGCTCTTCCCAGTGTTATCTCCCACCACCCCACACCCTTCCCAGTGGTATCTTCCACCACCCCCACACTCTTCCCAGTGTTATCTTCCACCACCCCACACCCTTCCCAGTGGTATGTTCCTCCACTCCTACACTCTTCCCAGTGGTATCTTCCACCACCCCCACGCTCTTCCCAGTGTTATCTTCCACCACCCCACACCCTTCCCAGTGGTATGTTCCTCCACTCCTACACTCTTCCCAGTGGTATCTTCCACCACCCCCACGCTCTTCCCAGTGTTATCTCCCACCACCCCACACCCTTCCCAGTGGTATCTTCCACCACCCCCACACTCTTCCCAGTGTTATCTTCCACCACCCCACACCCTTCCCAGTGGTATGTTCCTCCACTCCTACACTCTTCCCAGTGGTATCTTCCACCACCCCCACGCTCTTCCCAGTGTTATCTTCCACCACCCCACACCCTTCCCAGTGGTATGTTCCTCCACTCCTACACTCTTCCCAGTGGTATCTTCCACCACCCCCACGCTCTTCCCAGTGTTATCTTCCACCACCCCACACCCTTCCCAGTGGTATGTTCCTCCACTCCTACACTCTTCCCAGTGGTATCTTCCACCACCCCCACGCTCTTCCCAGTGTTATCTTCCACCACCCCACACCCTTCCCAGTGGTATGTTCCTCCACTCCTACACTCTTCCCAGTGGTATCTTCCACCACCCCCACGCTCTTCCCAGTGTTATCTTCCACCACCCCACACCCTTCCCAGTGGTATGTTCCTCCACTCCTACACTCTTCCCAGTGGTATCTTCCACCACCCCCACGCTCTTCCCAGTGGTATCTTCCTCCACTCCTCCACTCTTCCCAGTGGTATCTTCCTCCACTCCTACACTCTTCCCAGTGGTATCTTCCACCACCCCCACGCTCTTCCCAGTGTTATCTTCCACCACCCCACACCCTTCCCAGTGGTATGTTCCTCCACTCCTACACTCTTCCCAGTGGTATCTTCCACCACCCCCACGCTCTTCCCAGTGTTATCTCCCACCACCCCACACCCTTCCCAGTGGTATGTTCCTCCACTCCTGCACTCTTCCCAGTGGTATCTTCCACCACCCCCACGCTCTTCCCAGTGGTATCTTCCACCACCCCACACCCTTCCCAGTGGTATCTTCCTCCACTCCTCCACTCTTCCCAGTGGTATCTTCCACCACCCCACACCCTTCCCAGTGGTATCTTCCTCCACTCCTACACTCTTCCCAGTGGTATCTTCCACCACCCCACACCCTTCCCAGTGGTATCTTCCTCCACTCCTACACTCTTCCCAGTGTTATCTTCCACCACACCCACACCCTTCCCAGTGGTATCTTCCACCACCCCCACGCTCTTCCCAGTGTTATCTTCCACCACCCCACACCCTTCCCAGTGGTATGTTCCTCCACTCCTCCACTCTTCCCAGTGTTATCTTCCACCACCCCACACCCTTCCCAGTGGTATGTTCCTCCACTCCTACACCCTTCCCAGTGGTATCTTCCACCACCCCCACGCTCTTCCCAGTGTTATCTTCCTCCACACCCACACCCTTCCCAGTGGTATCTTCCTCCACTCCTACACTCTTCCCAGTGGTATCTTCCACCACCCCCACATCATGCCCAGTGATATCTTCCACCACACCCACACCCTTCCCAGTGGTATCTTCCACCACACCCACACCCTTCCCAGTGATATCTTCCACCACCCCACACCCTTCCCAGTGGTATCTTCCACCACACCCACACCCTTCCCAGTGGTATCTTCCTCCACCCCACACCCTTCCCAGTGGTATCTTCCACCACACCCACACCCTTCCCAGTGGTATCTTCCACCACACCCACACCCTTCCCAGTGGTATCTTCCACCACCCCACACCCTTCCCAGTGGTATCTTCCTCCACTCCTACACTCTTCCCAGTGGTATCTTCCACCACCCCCACATCATGCCCAGTGATATCTTCCACCACCCCACACCCTTCCCAGTGGTATCTTCCACCACACCCACACCCTTCCCAGTGGTATCTTCCTCCACCCCACACCCTTCCCAGTGGTATCTTCCACCACCCCACACTCTTCCCAGTGGTATTTTCCTCCACCCCACACCCTTCCCAGTGGTATCTTCCACCACCCCACACCCTTCCCAGTGGTATCTTCCTCCACCCCACACCCTTCCCAGTGGTATCTTCCACCATACCCACACCCTTCCCAGTGGTATCTTCCTCCACCCCACACCCTTCCCAGTGGTATCTTCCACCACCCCACACCCTTCCCAGTGGTATCTTCCACCACACCCACACCCTTCCCAGTGGTATCTTCCTCCACCCCACACCCTTCCCAGTGGTATCTTCCACCACACCCACACCCTTCCCAGTGGTATCTTCCTCCACCCCACACCCTTCCCAGTGGTATCTTCCTCCACCCCACACCCTTCCCAGTGGTATCTTCCACCACCCCACACTCTTCCCAGTGGTATCTTCCACCACCCCACACCCTTCCCAGTGGTATCTTCCTCCACCCCACACCCTTCCCAGTGGTATCTTCCTCCACCCCACACCCTTCCCAGTGGTATCTTCCACCACCCCACACTCTTCCCAGTGGTATCTTCCACCACCCCACACCCTTCCCAGTGGTATCTTCCACAAAGATGCCATAGAAGGGTGTTGGGACTAACAGGACCCTACTGTAAAGTAATGGTTTCAGAGATTGAAGAAGAGAGACTATTGACAACAGTGATGTTTGGTAAATGAGGAACTGTTAGTAAGGATTTAGTGATGTTTGTGTGTGATGAGCTTGATTCAGCTTTTGAGTGGCAGAAAAGTGCATGTTTGTATGTGAGTCATAAACACTGTATAATGATGTTTTGACAATTTAGTGTCAATCTATCAAACAAGAAACCAAAGCAATAACATATCATGTGGTAGTATGTTTTTAACATGGGATCTTAAGAGTGACATTACAAATATAATTTATTTAATGACATGGTTATAACACAACTACAGAAAAATAAACACACAAAAAAAAAACATTCTACTCTGAAATAAATTAATTCTGGAGAAAGAGTAGCCTCGCAAAGCCACTGATCCCGCAAGCTTACATTAAGAGCTGCAGTGGTTATCAGTCAGTTAATTATGAGGCAAGAGAAAGAAGTCTTACATGCAACAATGGCTGTCCTCATGGGATGGTTTTATTGAATTACATATTACATTTTTATTGAAATGTATAGTGTTTGACAGAGATCAGGTGAGACGAAGCCAAAGAGTTGAGACATTCAAAAAATGATCCCTGCCAGGAGAATGTTGCAAAGTCAACCACAAGCATAGTTGTTATATACACCTCCAACACCACAAAACAAGATCCAATCATTCATTTGAAAAAATGATTGTATTTATAAAACCATAAAATCTCAATGATCCATTCCTTTCAATTACAGGTACAATAGTGCAAATTTGAGTGTCAAAAGTGTGCAGCAAAATAAAATAAGGCAATCTTATTGGCTACCATAAAACAGCCCTGGATTAAAGGCATATCGCAAAGTTCTGCAGTTGACATCAGTTGGATCTATTATTGACATTGTACTACATTATAATCACATTACCGGTATATGCCCTTCTTCAAACAACTACCCTTACTACAGTATAAATAAACTGTATAATGATAACATACAGCATATGCCATATAGAAGAGGTTTTTATTCAAAGTGATTTACAGTCATTTGTGCATACATTTCACGTATGAGTGGCCCCAGCAGGATTCAAACCTACGACCGTTGGTGTTGCAAGCACAATGCTCTACCGACTGACCCTTGCGCAAGGCCTCCACTGGAACATACATGGTTTGAAGCTCTCTTCTGAACATGACATGACCCTCGCTGTTAAAAGCTTTGCATGCTTCTGTGCTCACTCAGCAGTGGAGGACCCAGCACTACCTGATTAATTGAACATTTACATTTACATTTAAGTCATTTAACATCCTTCACCTCATCCCTTCAAATAGTCACCTTACCGTTTGGTTTTTGGGGCCCTCCCAATACACTACCATATAATATTAAGGGCTGTCATCATCCCATGTGGTGTTCCCCAACTGACATGTCAAATGATTAACTGTAGCATCGAACACAATGCAGTATGAGTGAGATCTCAAATAATCTACAGTTCCACCTACACACAATGTATTTAGAATCATCTAAATAAACCAAACGTCATTTTTATAGGAGTGTTCTACAAATGTGTTCAATAGTCATTCAGACACTAATCTATTGAGAAATGCCCATATTTTAAAACTGCACTGTATATAAAACCAAGAGGAGAGGTTATGCCCCAGGAGATAGCTAGCACAAACAATCACTGGATTTCATTACGAATTTGGCACATGAGCAGTCAAACAATTTTATCAGTATAAAAATAATTTCATTTTCTCAATGTTTGTTTAGTATGGAAATAGTGAACAGAAGTTGAACCAGTACTGAAAGTGGTGTCAGAATTCAGCCAGGCTACAGCTCGCTAAACCCCCTGGAGGGGTTGGAGTTTTCAGAATACATCCCCCACACTTCTAGAACAGTCTGGGTAGGTGCTAGCTTTTAAAGGCCCAATGCAGCTGTTTTATCTCAAAATCAAATAATTTCTGGGTAACAATTAAGTACCTTACTGTGATTGTTTTCAGTTTAAATTTTTTCAAATAAAACAAAAGCAGCTTCTTAGCAAAGAGCAATTTGTCAACCAAGAATGTTGCTAGGACTGTCTGGGAGTGGTCTGAGTGGGGAGGGGGAAACTGGGAGTGGTCTGAGCGGGGAGGGGGAAACTGGGAGTGGTCTGAGCGGGGAGGGGGAACTGGGAGTGGTCTGAGCGGGGAGGGGAAACTGGGAGTGGTCTAAGTGGGGAGGGGAACTGGGAGTGGTCTGAGCGGGGAGGGGGAAACTGGGAGTGGTCTGAGCGGGGAGGGGGAAACTGGGAGTGGTCTGAGCGGGGAGGGGAAACTGGGAGTGGTCTGAGCGGGGAGGGGGAAACTGGGAGCGGTCTGAGCGGGGAGGGGAACTGGGAGTGGTCTGAGTGGGGAGGGGGAAACTGGGAGTGGTCTGAGCGGGGAGGGGGAAACTGGGAGTGGTCTGAGCGGGGAGGGGAAACTGGGAGCGGTCTGAGCGGGGAGGGGAAACTGGGAGTGGTCTGAGCGGGGAGGGGGAAACTGGGAGTGGTCTGAGCGGGGAGGGGGAAACTGGGAGCGGTCTGAGCAGGGAGGGGAAACTGGGAGTGGTCTGAGCAGGGAGGGGAAACTGGGAGTGGTCTGAGCGGGGAGGGGAAACTGGGAGTGGTCTGAGTGGGGGAGGGGAACTGGGAGTGGTCTGAGTGGGGAGGGGAACTGGGAGTGGTCTGAGAGGGGAGGGGAACTGGGAGTGGTCTGAGAGGGGAGGGGAAACTGGGAGCGGTCTGAGCGGGGAGGGGGAAACTGGGAGTGGTCTGAGCGGGGAGGGGGAAACTGGGAGTGGTCTGAGCGGGGAGGTGAAACTGGGAGTGGTCTGAGCAGGGAGGGGAAACTGGGAGTGGTCTGAGCGGGGAGGGGAAACTGGGAGTGGTCTGAGAGGGGAGGTGAAACTGGGAGTGGTCTGAGCGGGGAGGTGAAACTGGGAGTGGTCTGAGCGGGGACGGGAAACTGGGAGTGGTCTGAGCGGGGAGGGGGAAACTGGGAGTGGTCTGAGCGGGGAGGGGAAACTGGGAGTAGTCTAAGTGGGGAGGGGAACTGGGAGTGGTCTGAGAGGGGAGGGGAAACTGGGAGTGGTCTGAGCGGGGAGGGGGAAACTGGGAGTGGTCTGAGCGGGGAGGGGAAACTGGGAGTGGTCTGAGCGGGGAGGGGAAACTGGGAGTGGTCTGAGCGGGGAGGGGAAACTGGGAGTAGAGTGGGGAGGGGAACTGGGAGTGGTCTGAGAGGGGAGGTGAAACTGGGAGTGGTCTGAGCAGGGAGGGGAAACTGGGAGTGGTCTGAGCGGGGACGGGAAACTGGGAGTGGTCTGAGCGGGGAGGGGGAAACTGGGAGTGGTCTGAGCGGGGAGGGGAAACTGGGAGTAGTCTAAGTGGGGAGGGGAACTGGGAGCGGTCTGAGCGGGGAGGGGAAACTGGGAGTGGTCTGAGCGGGGAGGGGAAACTGGGAGTGGTCTGAGCGGGGAGGGGAAACTGGGAGTGGTCTAAGTGGGGAGGGGAACTGGGAGTGGTCTGAGAGGGGAGGTGAAACTGGGAGTGGTCTGAGCAGGGAGGGGAAACTGGGAGTGGTCTGAGCGGGGACGGGAAACTGGGAGTGGTCTGAGCGGGGAGGGGAAACTGATAACTAGCTGTTATTGGCAGAAAGGTTTGGAAGTCTCTTTCTTACTGGTGGATGAACTAATATACAGCCTGGTGATGACAACAGGCAGGCTAAAACTCCATCCCACCAAGACAGGCTGAAATTTCAGGTGTTTTTTTCAAACTGCCCTTACACTTAAAAGTGCATTATTATAGTTGTCACAGTATTATTTCAACCTCATAGTGTGGAACAATATATAAAGCATATAAATATCACACTTTTGACTGCACTGGGCCTTTAACAGTTTGAATGAGATTGTGAGTGAGAGTAAAGTTGTCTTCTTTACCGTGACAGTTCTCTCCGTATTTTATTACAGCTTATGCAATGAGATCTCATTTCACTTTAGGATTATTTTTTTTAAAGGAGGCTGATTTTCCTGAAATGCCATCAGTTATTGTAAAACGAGTACGTTTGACAGTTGCCATTGAAAAACTCTGGTATTTAATGTTAGAAACTAAGTTATGGCTTTTAGAGTTTAATCAGCGCCGAAACATATTCTTTGGAGAATATTTAAGGTTAAGGTGTTCAAGGTTTATGATTCTTCGCAGGTCTGGTTCTCTTGCTGGTTTGTGGACAGTGCATCCCCAATCCTATCCTGCTTTGGGGCAAGGTCACCACTGGTTACGACGAGCAGGAGCAGGCCGCCTGTTCAGGGACAATCATAACGACAGACCAACATTAATAACTCTCTCCCATTCAAGTATTTTTGATGCGTAATACAGTTTGGTGATTGTAAGGGGTCAAAGACCTTTTTTGTAAGGGAAGACTTATGAACATTTACTTCCTGAAATTGTGTTTGTGTCCATCACATTTTGTACATCTTCCTGCTTTCTTTAGCTGATGATTCCTATTACCATAACTGCTGTTTTCTACAGGCAATGTGATCTATTATGTGCAGCAAGAGACAAATCAAATCAAGTTGATTAGACTATAAACTTGAACATTTAATTGAAAAGCAGTATACTTGTACACCAGAGGCCTTCTACAACCCACCACCACTATTACTAACACTACAGCAGAGTATTGAGTTGTATAGTAGAGTATGTGCACCTTGTATTCAGAGACACATCAGGAAGGAAGAAAAAAGAAGAATGAATAAGTTATTATTCCAGGAATTCTTGTCCTACACAACTTTCATTCCACTTTTAACTCAAGTCAAAAGGCAAGCAGCCTGTTGGCCCAGAAACACGATAGCAACATCCACAGTGAAGGAGGGGGAAGAAGAGAGGAAGGCATACCAGGAGAGAGAACCATGAGGACAACCAATGAGAGGAGAGAGAACCATGAGGACAACCAATGAGAGAGAGAGGGGGGACCACACAAGGAGACACCAACCACCAGTCTATTTATTGTACACAACACCTCTTTATTTAGCGCTCATGTTCCAAATGGGTTCATTTGTATATTCAAATCCAGGAAATTACTAGAGGCACTTGACAAGGCTTTGCAAAAACTAAAGAAAGATTGATGCAGGTCAGTTCCCCCCACCCACAAGATGAAAGATACAGAGCATGGAGAGTGTGTGGGGGGTATCCATTAGGGAGAAAAGGTCGTCACCAACATCTTACATCCCATCTCCTGATCTGTAAAGTGTAAGGGGACAGGCTACAGTGACCGGTACCGTCAGGTGACAGGGACACTTTCATAAGAAGGGGACGTGTTCGATTCCCTTAAGACTCTTCAACATCAGAGAGTGACAGCATAAATGTAAGGCCAAATCTCTTCCTAGTAGGGGTTCAATACTTGGTCAAGAGATTGAAACCTTTTGGAGCATGGATAGACTCCATTTCACAGAGGCTTTAGTTGGAGTTAGCTGAGATCAGAGTCAGACACCCACTAGCAGCACGGTCACTGTAGACAGACCTGATGGGAAATGTATGGGAAGAAAAGCACATTCTGCCCAGAAAATATGGTTTTAGACAGTTCCTACCAAATTCACCCTCTACCTGTACCACAATCTGTAAGGGGTACAAGGTATTGGACTGAGCTCTATGTAGTTTGGACAGGTTCTCCAGGCAGGATGTGTATGTACACCAGAAAAAGCCCCCTGCTCACCCTCAATATTTATCACCAAATTAAAACATCAACGTAGTCCATTTGTCACTCACCCTCCAAACCCCCCCCCCATCCCACCCCCAAAATTCACCCAGTATGATCAAATTACCATCAGAGGAATCAAATGATATTCATCAGTAGAAAATCCCATCTGTGAAGAGACACTCTTCACTCCTATTTAAACCCTCCCCAGTGGCAACAGTTATTCCAACTAGAACCCTGTAGTGGAAGTCGCTACCAGAAAGACATTCAGTCTCCCTTCCAGAGGAGTAGTAGGCTGAAGGTGCAGTATACAGCTGACATCATTTCTATCAAAACCATACATGACAAATGCCCAGGGTTATAAATAATGAATTAATGCGATCTGGAGATTACAAATCTCAACATTTCCCTACATCCCAAGCTAAGTCAATATAACGGCTGTGTGTTAGTGCTTCAATTAGTATAACGATTACTACACATTAAAATGTTTGGTTTTCAATGAACACCATTAAACATCATTCTCCATCCATTCTTTTTAAAACTGGAGACATCACCATCTCTGTGTGTCTGTACTGAGACTGTCCATCAGCTATGTACAACGGTGTTTCCAAGACACCGGGAGGATCTCTCGTCCATAAAGACAAATGACCATTGAATTGTGACAGGAAGAAGTGTCGGTCCTAAACCGCCGTCTCTCCAGCTCTAACCACATAGCTCCCCCTTCCCTTTCCCGCCTCCCCACCCTCACCCTCCTCCAGGAGAACCTACTGTACTCTCCCCTTTACCTGTCCTTGTCCCCAATGGGACTTTGAATGAAGGTTGGCTAAGGCCTCAGTGAGGTTGACTTAATAAGGTGCTGGGATAACTCTATACTTAAAGATGTGTGGAGAAATCATCTCAAAGTGCTGACAACTCTCTCTGTTTATTGTGCATAATCTTAAATGAATGACAACCTCAACACTACCACTGGATGTATGGATGTACACAGAAGTGCTTCAAGTGGTCTATCTAGATGACATTTTCTCAGCAGTGGCAGGACATTCCAATAATAACATGCACATTTTAGAAGGCTGCTCTCAGTCTCATGTGTAGCCCTGCACTGCTAAATTGTCTTTTTATGCCTCCTTTCGCTGTGATTTGAGACTGGTTTTAAAGCTACATACAGGGGCATTAAAACAGACAAGTCACTCACATAAAATCAACACCACCGTAGTCGTAATAACAATAACTATTTTCCAGTATGAAATCAAGTTAGAAAAACCACAAAAAAATGAACAGGATGTCTGTGCATATTACACAGAGGTGTCGGGTGTAGTAGAGCGCGAGGTGAGGACACGTCTAAAGATGGAGGGAGGGAGGGTAGCGAGCCTTTTACGTTTAGAAAGGTTGTGGACTATGCTGTCGGCCACATTTTCAGAGAGGAAATTAACAATTCTGTTACCACAGAAAATAGGTCGCTTAGGGGCATATCACTTCCATGTAACCATCCACATCGGATGCCGTGACTGCACCCTGCTGGTCAAAGGTGAGCGATTAAGTCTTGATGAATGAATGGTACAATATCCAAAACAGTGTAATTACATCTCTCCTGATTCTGAGGATTCAAGTGGTTATGGTTCCTTTGCTTCTTTAGAATGTGGAGACCAGAGAGCCCACATGTGTAGGAGACTAAGGGAGGGTTAGCAGCTTATATCAGAGAACAGTTTGAGTCGACTACGTTAGATAAGTCTGCTTGAAATAGCATTTATCAATGTGCATAGATACTGTATAGGGGCCCCCTCCTCCCCTGCTCTCTAGCCCTCCCCTCTGGCCTCAGTACACACATAGTCTCACACACACACACACACAGGTGAGCCTGGCTGGTTCTACTGGGTAGTCTAGTCTAGCAGGGAGGGCTCGGCAGGGCGGATTATGGTGGGCCGGTGAGGGGCGCCAGGGGGTCTTCGGCTGCAGGGAGAGAGAGAGAGAGCAATGAAACAAACCCAGACAGAGCGAGCAGGAGAACAGATGAGAGATTGTGAGACGTGAATGGAGAGAAACACTCCCACTGAGAGAGATAGGGAGAACAGAAGAAGAAACAGAGTTGAGCACAAAAGAGAGAGGAGTTAAGAGATGGGGTTTATGAAACCGAGAAGATAACCACGATAGAGGAAAGAGAAAGGAAGAGAAGTGTGTGAAGAAAAGTAGTAATGTGAAAGGTGGGACTGGGAGGAAACTTATATCCATCTATTGACATCAACAGTCAGTCAGAGCCAGGTGCTGCAGTTAGTGATAACCTGGCAATTCAACTAGGAATTAAGAGGGTTACACAGGTTATTAGTGTCGATGAGGAGACATTATTCCTGTGTGAGGATATAGGTAGGTAGGAACTGCTCCCTCGTGAGAGGTGGTCTTACCTGGGCACGCCAGGGGGGATGCGAGCGGGCCGAGAGGGGATCAGTGGGGGGGCACTGAAAGGGTCCTGATGGTTGTTGCTGCCAAAGGCGTTAATGGGCGGCGGGCCCGGGCGAGAGGGAATGGGGGGCCCCCCAAACGCTGGGGAGGGGTTGAGGGGAGGTCCCGGCCTTGGGCCACTCACTGCAGGAGGACGGCTTGGGGGAGGGGCTGCTGCGGCCGGGGGGCGGCGCTGGGGGGTAGGACTGGAAGGAAATGAGAACAGAGAGAAAGAGGTGTGGGGAATGGAAAAAGAACAGACAGACAATGAAATATACATTATACGAACACTGCACAACGACAATAAGCTTCGGTCGACTGTATAGTCTCTTACACATGACCCCCTTTAGTTCCCACATGACCCCCTTTAGTTCCCACATGACCCCCTTTAGTTCCCACATGTGACAATGGATGAAGTAAAACATCTTCCATTTAATGAATTAAATAATTTAAGGTACATTCACTCAACCACATTAACGTCAAAGTCAACAAATCCCTTTTGTATGTGTGAATGTGTACACACACACACACTCCTCTCACCTGGCTTCCTGCATCCAGCTGTCGTTGACGGGCGGTGGCACGGGGACCGTCACGGTGGTGGTGGTGATGTCACCGATGATGTGCAGTGCCTCCTTGAGGGCGTGGTACATGCGGAGCATCTCGTCGCGGCGCTGCGCCTGGTCAGCTGACTCCTCCATCAGGCTGTTTTGGTCACCTGACGAGTACAGGTAGGCCAGCAGCTCTGAGTGGATGAAGTCCTTAGCCTGGGGAGGAGAGGAAGACCATGGACTACAGAGAAACAGAGGTGTCCTACTCCTTTCACTACTCACATCATACTAGTCTGCATGGAAAGATGGAGTCCCTGAATAGTCAATCTTCAGTGATGCTAGAAAACACAAACACCCCGGCGCTTGTGGAAACACAATGGTACACGAAGCTGGCATACAACCATGTGATGGAATCCCCTGCTATAAGACAGAGCCTGCTCAGTATAGACTGTCTCTAGGCTTTTTCACTCACGCTGTTGATCATGAGGTGCATGATGGTCTTGGGCATGAGGTCCCTGATGGACTTGTTGACGATGCCGATGTAGGAGTCCACCAGGTTACGGATTGTCTCCACCTGCCTCTCCAGCTGGGGGTCCATGGAGAAGGTTTCTGATGGGGCCGTATCCTCAGTGTCCACCTGAGGAACACAGAGAGAGACGTTACTTCTGAGTGAGGACACGTGACCGGTCCAAACAGGTACCTGTCCACACACGTACCTGTTCTCTGAGTGTTTGAGGTCAATACATTATAGCTAATACTACTGCATGCCATTGGGATACATTTGCGGTAGATGTATGCCATTGTGAATCATACATCCATTCGCTCTGATATTAGTACCTCATAATCTCCCTTGAATCATGAATTGGCGTGCATGAGAAGAAACAAGCAGTAGGACAATCATCAGTGACGTCATCAGGAAGTATAGGTGCATGCCTAGTGTTCATCAAATACTGACAAAGGCTGTCACCACAACGCATCCGTTCGTTTGACCTCTGCTAACATTCAAACTTCAAGGGTCGGTTTACCAGACACAGATGAAGCCTCGTCCTGGACGACAAAACCCTTTCAATGGAGAATCTCCGCTGAGCATGTCCTTAAGTCCGTCCAGGACGAGTCTTCATCTATGTTCGGGAAAGCGACCCAAAGACTATTTGAGTGAGTTTGGGTTCAGTACCTGGTCCTTCTCAGGGTAGACCCCAGCCCTCAGGAAGGAGGCTTTCCAACTGTCCACGTCCTCCTGGGTGTCACAGGCCAGCTCAATCTGACGCAGGTCCTTATACACATTCCTGCTTGATGGATGGCAAAACACAAACACAATCAGGGTGGGTGTAAATTCTATTTCATTTCAGTCAATTCACTAAGTACATTTCCCTCCATGCTTCTTGATGAGAATTGTAACATTTAAATGTCAGTTTACTTCCTGATTCACTGAATTGAAATGACAGACTTGTATGGAACAGGATACACAACACACACATCCATTTCCCTGACCTGGATTCAGTGTTGAAGACGCCAAATACGTGTTTGGTGGACATGAAGCCTTTCTCCACGTCCCTCAGCTTGAGGTTATCTAGGGGAAGCATGTACTTCTTCTCTTTCTCCTAAACCACAGAGAGAGAGAGGGGGCGGGGGATCTGAACTCATAGCAAAAACATCGAGTAACAAATCCTTGAAGCCATTAAAAACACTAAAGTACACAAATAAGAGGAAGCCATGAAGACAGCCATTAAGAAACTGCTTCATGGGTAACTTTGAAAAACAGTGGAATAGAACACTAGGCTTCTCCACCAATGAGCAGAGAGAGTGGAATGCATTTCCTCTGTATAAGACCCAGACCACCAGGCTGGTGAGAAGAGAGGGAGAGAGGAGGAGCATTGGGGAGAGAGAGAGATGGGGGAGGGATGCCAGCTTTGCACTGTTGAGGAGAAGCATCTGGAAGCGTTTGTCTGCACTAACACAGAGAGCGCTCAGTCCCAACAGTTACATCACTCTAAGCCAATGTCCTAGTCTCACACACACACACACAAATATATAACCACACACATGAAAACATACAAACACCCATGTGCTTGTGCAAATGCAAACACGTAAACACAGACGCATGAAAGTGGCATACAACCACAAACCAAGACAAACATACACCCCCCCCCCAACCTCCCCCCCCCAACCCGCCCCCAGTAACCCAGTACGATTTCCTGCAAATTCCAAAGGCAGATCCCTGCTGGAACATTTCAACCCGCCTGCCACGTCAGTTTGCTTCCACCATCCTCCCTCGCTCCTTCTCCTCTTCTGCACTTTCTCCTTCTCTCGCTCTTTCCACCACAGAGGACTGGTCAAAACTGAACGGTGCCAGTTATTTTGAGGCGTAGTCAGAGTGACAGGTTAAAGGTTTGTCTTCAGCTCTGGTCAGCAGTATCTTTTGAAGCTCTTTTTGTTTCTCTGAGAGAGGGGACATCTTCGCCAAGGCCTGGGCTGCTCTGACCGAACTAATGGTAAGTTTAACAGTCAGACTATATTTCCGAATGCATCAGTCTGTAAATGTTTAACTTTCCAAGGACGATCCCTAGTGCTTTTGGTTTATTTCTTTAATATTATTTAAACTTTGTTCCAGTAAATCATCATACAATATGTATCATCGACATGTCTTTTCCATATATTTCACAGCCTTTGATATGGCCTACAGAGCATTTGAAATCTGACTGTCGAGAGTAGTGTGTGGTCAGAGTGGGAAAACACCTTGCTGTTTTGTTCATGTGCACAAAGTAAATACAGTAATGGCTGTTGGAACTTTAAGATGATCAAAAAAAGTTGTAAGCTCAACTTCTCTCCATTATATCAACATACTAAATTAGTCAATACAGTTATATATTTGGACCTCAGTCTGAGTTTGGTTGCTTTCTTTATCAGAGGAATGTTTACTCTCCCTCCATCGCCCCCCCACCCCCACCTCTGTCCTGTCTCTAGGGCAGTGACCTGCAGCCGGAGCGACCCCGCGGGCCTTCCCCCCTCCTCACCCCCCCGCCTGCCCAGTGTTCAGACTACCTGTTCATCAGGCTGAAGCTGAACAGTAGTCTGCACATTGGTTAGGCTGGGTCGGGACACACACACAGGACACATCACCAGCCAGCAGGGGCTCTGGTGAGAGGCTCTGGCCGGATCTGATTCTCCACCGTGACAATGAGAGGGGGGAGGGAGCATGCAATGCTCAATGATCATATATCAGCCCATGGAGTCGTAGCAGAATCTTTCTGCCAGTTTGTATTGTACTATTTTGTGTTGTACTTCTCCCAGCGTTAGACACTCACCTCCTCATCCTTGTACCAGGATAGTGACTCTGCGGTCAGGACGAACCAGTACTCCTTGGAGCCTCCCTTCATGATGCTG
Source organism: Oncorhynchus masou masou (assembly GCF_036934945.1). Lineage (NCBI taxonomy): Eukaryota > Metazoa > Chordata > Actinopteri > Salmoniformes > Salmonidae > Oncorhynchus > Oncorhynchus masou. The sequence continues at coordinate 20,254,853 of NC_088225.1, read as the reverse complement.
ATGTTGATGGTGAGCCAGCCTTTGCGGATGACCTGTTAGGGGAGAGATAGGGGTGGGGGAACAGGGGAGCGAGGGGTGGTGGGGGACAAGGTATACCAGGAGGATGGAGGGAAAACAAGTCATTAAAGTACTCATGATTTACCTCCTGTAGATCTTGTGATATGACTAACTTAACTGACCAATAAAAACCTTACCTGGGTACTCAGTGTGAGTTTGGTTGATCCTGTCTTACCAATATAAGCACTAATATGTTCTACATACTAAATGAACTCTTCTATTCTGAGTATAAAGATTCCCAATTCCAACAATGTTTCTGAACATGATCCCTGATGTATACAGTAAGCATACAAAAGTATCATTCAGAAAGGATGACTAACTGAAGGGGAAACCTCAAACAAACCTTAATAACCTCAAAACTAACTAAGATGGGGCATCCAGACCAAATGGGACCCACACAGGGGCAGGGATCAAGGGTCGGCGGTGGTACGTTAGAGTGAGCGGGTCAGTAAAAGCTAGCCTATAGCCGGTTAGCCAAAACAGACTAGGGTTAGTGGGTTAACTGGGCAGAGTCGTCAGACATACACTCCAGTGTAGGAGGCTAAACACCTATGTAAGGAACAGGACATAGGGAGATGGAGAGGCAAGAGGAGGGCCAGACTGTGGGAGAGGAATACAGCGATATGCAGAGACAATGGAGACGGGTAGACTGAGCCACAGCTCACAGAGTGGACGGGTAGAGAGAGAGGGATGAAAAAAAATAAAAGGAGGATTTAAGGAAGGGAGAGAGGAAAGAGAGATGAGGCAGGGTTGAGAGGTTCTTTCTGTAGACGAGTTGTATTAGAGCAGGGGTCCTCAACCTTTTTATGCCCAGGGACGCCCTCGCAGGCAAACCGACAACCCAAGGAACCCCATCCTAAGTTAGCAAACATTGTTTTCACGACTTGTCTTATTAGGTGAATGATAATGTCAAGCAGAAGTAATAACATTTGAAAATTAATAGATTTGGTAAATAGTTTCATTATTTTGACCTCCCCACATAACTGGAAGAGGAAGTGTAAACTAACAGCCTATTCGCAAGAAAAGGTAACTCCAAACACATTTTCGCTAAGAACGGTTTAGCGCTGGTTAAACAAAGTTTAGCCATGTCTGGACAAAAATGTATGTCCAAGTCAACAAAGCTCTGCAGCAGCCAGCAGCACTTGCCACAGCGGTAGTCTATTCACAGGTGCTGTTTCAAAGCCTATGTCAGATACACCAGTGAGTGTAATTATCTTTAATGAGTGTAATCTGTTTTATATTAAGAGTTAAAAAATAAAGTTGACATCAGAAATATACTCTTATTTTCTACTGCATGTAATTCAACATTTGCTTATTCTGTTGCTAGCGATATTCATAAAAACCTTTAAATAAAAATCCCTTTTTTGGGACCCCCTGCAGTACCTCATCAGATACCTAGGGGGGCTGCTGATCCCTGGTTGTAGTACCCCTGTATTAGAGTAATGCTCTCATTGTTACTGCCATTTCAAAGAACCATCATGTGCGGCAGATCTCAAGCTTGGACAAGGATGCTGTCAAGTTATGACAGAACATCAACCTCTCTCTCCCTCTCCTGTGTCTTAAAGACTGATTGGGGTTTATGACGGATGGACGGACAGGGGGGTAATTAGTAGGAAAGTTGCAAAAGAAATGAAAGGAAGAGGCTGTAACATAGGAGTTAGCTAAATTCTCAGTTTGCCTTGGCGAGGAATTGCCTTTACACCCCTCTTTAATGAGAACGTTAATTTATTTATTTTTAAACCTGGCTGGCAGTCAGTGGTCAGTGTCGTAAGTGTTGAAGGTAAGAGACAGACAAGAGGAGTGTGAGGTGACAGAATAGGGATAGTGAGATGCTTTTAATGCCATGACACTTCTTTCCTCACTGTCTAAACAGAAGCCCTGACATGCAGGATAGGTCAGTGATGACAAAATACAGACATTTAGCCTGTTCTATCTTCAGCTACATCTAATGTTCAGGTTATTATCACTCGAGAAAAGTTAGGCCACTTGATGGCATCATTGCCTCAATTCCTGTCAAAAGTAAACACATTATTTTAGGTCTTCTACCAGCTGGTAAATCAAACATTGATACATTAGATGTATGGATATAAACACATTCCAAATCATTATTAAACCAAATTTAAAAATCAGATTTGATCAGAGTTATTTTATGTAAATTATAATCATTGATTGAATCATGACGCCCCCCCATGCCCTTCTACCATCTACTGCCACCCTCTGGTCCCTGATTGGAATGACAGTCACAGGTCACACAGAATGGTTTGTGGACAGTTGTGAGGTGTGCTACTAACATATTGTTATAGTGATGATTGGAATATTGAGTTGTGGAAAGTTGACATGCCACGATAAGTTATAAAGAGAGAAAACATCAAGAGGAGATTTCAATGACACCAAAAGGATGAAAATGTGAACCTCTAGTGTCTGATTGTTGGTGATTCATGTCTCCTCCCCCCAGTCCTGGAATGTTCAAGACCCTTCAACAGCAAGGCAAACTGAGGCGGTCACTACTTAAACCCCTGGACAGGGCAGCATGGGTAAGGACCAAAAGCAGGAGAACTGACACCAGCCACTCTCACATCCTCACAACTCTTCCATAGTCTTTCACAGGGAACCATAACATTACACTTCAGTGTGGTTCAAGAACGTGACAAAAAAATAAAACCATTCTGCCTGTGCTTGGACTGAACTGGTTTCAACAGGTTTGAGAGTAAAGAGTAAATGTTAGTAATATTCTATCTACTTGTCCAATTAAAGACAATTGCTGTCTTGTCAAGTGAAACCAATAATTAGAGCATAACCCGGATGTTATTGAGGAAGCCGTTACCGATTACGGGTAAGGGGTAAAGCCGACGAGAATTACATCTCTACGATACGACTCTAATTGATCTCTGGTTTGCCATAAGTCTTGAGACTTTGAGACTCTACTACCTTCTCCTGCTCGCCCTCTCTCAGTCCCTGTGGAGTAGGGAAGATATGACGAGAAAAAAACAGCTCATTGTTTTGAAGAGGAGTTCTGTACACAGGAGTAACCTGGAACAAGTTGCCATAACACCAATACCCATAACCTCCCATTCTTTCCTAAGTGTCAGATGTCTGGCCTCAGTTCTCCTGCTCTGGTGACCCCTGCTGACTCCTAACAGGGTGTGGCTTGGATCTGTGGGGTACTTACCAGAATCTCACCCTGCAGGGATGGGAGGGGGTTGGGGAGTGGTTAGGGCAAAAGATGGCAGGATAAATCATAGACCAGGGAAAAATGGGGAAGCAAGCAAGCCAGGGAGGGAGGGAGGGAGATGGGAGAGTGGGAAAATGGGTAACAGAAAACGTTTGAAATGGTAGAATGAAAGGTTTGAAGGTGAGAGGCAGAAATGAAGGAATCCATGAGACAGCGAGAGATGGAGAGAGAGGTTGAGGGATAGAAAGAACGAAAGATGGAAGGAGAGAAAAGATGGAGACAGCGAGAGATGGAGAGAGAGGTTGAGGGATAGAAAGAACGAAAGATGGAAGGAGAGAAAAGATGGAGACAGCGAGAGATGGAGAGAGAGGTTGAGGGATAGAAAGAACGAAAGATGGAAGGAGAGAAAAGATGGAGACAGCGAGAGATAGAGAGAGGTTGAGGGATAGAAAGAACGAAAGATGAAAGGAGAGAAAAGATGGAGATGGAGAGAGAGGTTGAGGGATAGAAAGAACGAAAGATGGAAGGAGAGAAAATATGGAGACAGCGAGAGATGGAGAGAGAGGTTGAGGGATAGAAAGAACGAAAGATGGAAGGAGAGAAAAGATGGAGACAGCGAGAGATGGAGGAGAGGGAGCAAGAGAACAAGAGTTACATGCGATTAGATTTCCTTCAAGTACCACACATGGGTTATTTGATATTGTTTGCTTCATTGAGCGAAGCTGGGTCCCATGCACATTCTGAATTACAATACAAAAAGTGCTTGGGTTAGTTGAAAACATAAAACAAATCTATGATTGTTGCTTTGCTGTTGGGTATCATGCCTTGGTTGTGTTGTAGTGCTGTGCAAATAGTGATAAAGTAGTGATAGTTGTAGTAGAAATATAGCTGTTCATTTCCTATGCAGGGAAGCAGGGAGGGCTTGAATGACTCTAGTCTCGGGCAACTCTCCCCTCGCTGAAATACAGTGTTAGAAATACCTTCTATAGGATGTAATGTACATCCTAGAAAATATGTACCCTTACTAGGTTTCTAGGAACCTGAGAAGTGCACTCCATAAGTGTTGATGACATTGAAGCTGACATGATTTCAGGTATTTAGATATCACATCAATAAAGACTTCAAAACACGTTTAGAACTGTTTGGATGACACAGGAAGAGAGGTGCCAGGTTTATAACACAGTGGCCAAGGAAAAAAATTAACATCTTAAAGACGGGATGGTATTTGGCCATGATTTGCATGGGTTATCTTGAAGCTACTTATGCTTAAGTAAATAAGTGCTAGGTTAGGTTACAGAGGTCAGGTATGTTACACCATGTAAATATGATAGAGGGGAAAGTGTCAGTCTGGGGCAGCTTAATCTGGGGGTTGATCAGATTGGGAGGGCTGGGTAGGTAAGAGGGTGGGAGGAGGAGGGACAAAGTGTACCTGGTTTGGAATGGCCCTCTTCTTGTTCTGATGTGTATTTCTCTGCTGGGCACTGTTAGAAAAGGACAGGTTCAGACGGAAAAAACACATTCAAAACCACAATCAGCATCAACAATATTTGGGTAATAATGTGTATTGATCAATCAAATCGTTTAACAGCTATCAAACCTGTCCTACAATTCAAGTTATCAAACATAGTCATGGGAACAGTGGGAGTGGGGTCTGGGGGAACGGGCGGAGAGGAAGAGGGACATCCGATTCGTGACAGCCCACCTGTTGTTGCCGTACCCTGGTGGGCTACCATCATCGTGCCTTCTGAAGTCAAGACTGAAAGTGACGCCACGAGAGACAAGTTACCACCCCTACCTACCTGACAACACTTCTCATCAATCCATCAACCCATTCTCCATGCGGATGATTGGAAAGGAACCCGCACGGCATTCAGACCCGCAAGGGGCAATGCTATGTTACGTAATCAGATGCATACCTCAGGCAGAGGGAAGAGACCATAGAAACAGAAGTCATTATATTTCTATGGAAGAGACTTTCAACTCAGCTAGCTACATGCTGTGCATCCTATAGTAATTGCTACACTGGAGACAGTGTAGAGGGCAGAGGTCAACGCATGTCAAGCTCTGGCAGGACATCCAGTATGAGTGGCTAGGGCTGACCTATCAGCAAGATGCAGGAAATCAGGATTCCTAAACACCATGTTATTGGTAATAACAACGCAGTCAACAGATAAAAACTCCACTCAGTTCAATCCCTAAGCACACAACAAATAACGGTCCTTGAAAAATCAAAAAAACAGCTCCAGAGAGACAGGGTCAGAAAGGGAGGGTGAACAACATAGCATGCTTGATTCAGCTCATTAGAGGCAGAACTAACCGTGACGGAACATGCAGCAACGATCGAGCAGAGCTAGATGGACCTTGTCTGACCCCTAGCCTCCCCTAGAGCATGTTCTACAGTGTTCTAACCACATTCATTGATCTGCCTTCATGGTGGATCAATCAGACTGGTTTATAGCATGTAGATCAAGGATCCACAGATACAGCCCCTTGTTAGGATCAGTAATACTGACAAAAGAAGCGGTAATTGTGGTTTATAACGACAGTGGTCTCTGAGTGTCTTTGGGGGTTGTGATAAAGTGGCCAAACAGCGATTGAGGTATTGATAGTTTCAAGTCTATAGGGAATGGCACTTACTGTAGGAATAACTATCAAGCACAGGCAGTCAGGCACACAAGCTTATGGAACTCTACCCGATCCATGTTCAGCAGAGTTCAGTTCAGCAAACAGTACAGGTCTGGCTTTGGGCAGTAGTGAGTTAGTCTGGTGCCCAGTACTACATCACAACCACACCTTCAGCTGGGAGCTGGGGCACGAGCATTAGGGGGAGAGGGGGAAGAGGTGCTTGGGTAAAGGGTGTGGTGTATTAGGGTGGTGGGGGTTCATACTTGGCGAAGCCTATAAAGTCCTCGTGGTTGGTGTTGATGTAGGACAGCTCAATGTCAATCAGCAGCATCACCTAGAATGAAGACAGAGCTTCACTATGACAATAGAGTTCATTTTACATCACATTTACATTCATTTAGTCGTTGAACAGACGTCATTTACAATCCACGCATCAACAATCACTTATCACAATCAGGCAAAGCCAGTCCTAGTACAGAAAAGACTAGTGCAAGAAAGGCAACCACAAACAATTGATTTCAAATGGAGAAATATATATTTCTTAAATAATATTTATAATATTTCTTAAAAATCTCTTGTTGGGAGGGTTTCTCTGTCAGTGGTCAGGTCCTGCATTAAAAAAAGCATCTCAGAGTAGGAGTGCTGATCTAGGATCAGGTCCCCCTGACCATATCATCTAATTCATTATGACCTAAAAGGCTGAACTGATCCTACGTCAGCACTCCTACCCCGAGACTCCTCGTAAAAACAGGCCCTCAATGCACTGACCTGGTCCTTGGTCTTGCCCTCTCTCTCTCTGACGTAGGTGGTGACGATCCTCTCGGTCTCCTCTCTCAGCCGGGGGTAAGAACCCAGCTGCAAGGTTATACAAAACAACTGCAACACTGACCATATAGACAAAGACAATCACTAGCATACACTAACACTCTGGTATGACTATCCAGGCAGACCTACCTTCCATTTACATATACAACAGACAGGAGATGAAGCACAAACTGAGTGGACAAAACATTAAGAACACCTGCTCGTTCCATGATAGACTGACCAGGTGAAAGCTATGAAACCTTATTGATGTCACCTGTTAAATCCACTTCAATCAGTGTAGATGAGGAGAGGAAACAGGTTCAAGGATTTTGAAGAGGGTGAATGGGCAAGACAAAATATTTAAGTGCCCGTGAACAGGTTATGGTAGTAGGTGCCAGGCGCACCGGTTTGTGTCAAGAACTGCAACGCTGCTGTGTTTTTCACGCTCAACAGTTTCCTTTGTGTATCAAGAATGATCCACCGCCCAAAGGACATCCAGCCAACTTGACACAACTGTGGGAAGCATTGGAGTCAACATGGGCCAGCATCCCTGTGGTACGCTTTCGACAACGTGTAGAGTCCATGCCCTGACAAATTGAGGCTGTCTGAGGGCAAAATGGGGTGCAACTCAATATTAGGAAGGTGTTCTTAAAGTTTCTTACACTCAGCAGTGAATATAGTAATCATATTAACTACCACACACACACGCACACCTTAATGGGCATGCACACAGGATGAATGTCTGTGATCTATGGCATAAGGGCAGCGCTTTCAGCCTCAGCTGGGAATGACCATGATGGACACCATGAGGAGTGATGTCATGGCGATTAGCTCTAGTTGACTGGAGTCAACCTTTAAATGGATCAATGACTAAAATACCTAGAAACATTTAGGAAATTAGATCATTCAACCTAAAAATGTTTAAAAAAAGTTAATTAACTTACAGTTGACACTATTTTCCTGTGACAGTAAACAATCATTCCAAGCTGAAGGTGATTGCTGATATTATTTAATGTTAGTGAAGAATAGATCAGGAGAATGAAGAAAAGGGTGAAGGGCAAATCCTTTCTTCAGCTGAACTAATACAAGAGGAAGAGTGACAGTGAAAGGGATGGACTGTGGTGAGTCTTTGAAATGCAATTCCCCCCCCATCCACAAGATGGCATGGTTGTTGAGCAGCCCTGTTGCTATGGCAATGCACCATCTCATTGGCTCTGATGTTCTGGTAGACAGAGGTCTGGGTCTTGAGGAGGAGGGGATGGGGATGAGGGATGGAGGAGGCAGATGGAGAATCAGTCTTAATGTGCTCAAATCAAACAGGGCACGAGTGAGGGGCTGCTGAAAGGAAGTTAAGACGCGCTGCTTAAAATTCGGACGTGATTTGCAAGCCAATGCTTGATTGGACATGTGTGGCTTGGACAAAAGGAGAGGATGTGTGTGGCGAGGGAGGGATACACACAATCCAGGCACTGAGGAGAGATGGCGTGGGGGAGGATTTCATTAGGATAGAGGTTGCTGATTGGAGCTGAGGTGGAGGAGAGGTGTGAGGGGAACAAGGATGGGCATTCAATCACAGATGAGAGAATACGCTCCAGAACACTCTCTCTCTCTTCCTTCTCTTCCCCCCTCTTTCCTGTGAGGGGCGAATCTGCTCTTGGTTACCTTGACAGAACACTTCATGACGAGCGCGGTCAGCTCGGACACCACCAGATCCACACATTTCAGGCTGGGCTCTTTCAGTTTGAGGATCTGCTTTTTGACTATGGCCTCGAAGGCCAGGTCAGGGGTGAACAACCCCGTTCTGAGGGGGTACGGGGGGTTGGGGGAGCGTAGTGTAGGGGGGCAGCATAGAGAGAGGGATAGACAGAAATAACAAGAGGAGAGAGAAATACAGGAAAGAAAGAAAAACAAGAAGATTCTTAGTTTAGTTAGTTATCTGTCAAACTAGAAATCTCATCTCTAGAAACCCAAGTGAAGCAAGAAGATAAGGACAAGCTGCAGGCTTTTACATCCTCTTCTCTTGACAGGGCAGTTCTTCTCAAACTAGGTATATAATATAGATATGTGGGCACATATTCAACTCACAGTACCCACATAACTAACACGCTAGCTATGTCAGTCCTAAGTGTGTATCATTCTTAAGACGGATGAGACCTGCAGCTTGTCCATGTGGGGACTAGTGATGCTCGGGGAATGGCCATCCCCAACCATCCCGTCTCCACGACGACGACACCACAACCGTCACAAAACACGACAGCAGCACCTGGCACACAGGCTAGCTGTGGCGGGCTGAGGGGGAGTCAAACTGTCCCCATATCTGCCCCATCCAGTCCTCTGGACAGACACCACACTAAATCTACACAAGTGTGTATAGCGTGTTTTTATTTTATTTATTTAACCTTAATTAACACATTTTTATTTACAATGACGGCCTACACCAGCCAAACCTGGACGACACTGGGCCAATTGTGCGCCACCCTATGGGACTCCCAATCACGGCCGGTTGTGATACAGCCTGGATTTGAACTGAGATGCAGTGCCTTAGACCGCTGCGCCACTCGGGAGCCCCCGGGTGGTTACACAGTAGACGTTCTGATTAGGGCCAGGAGTTTTTATTTACTAACTAAGTACATGACGTGGCTGGAAAATCTCTGGGCCCTAGTTGTGCTATCTAAAGGGTCATAGAGGCCATGGATGGACAGCTGTTTTGGAGCAGAGTGGGTCAGTGTTGTGCCCCCCTCAGTGTCGCCCCCTTGTGGCCAGGCTGGGTCGGGACAGGACGGGAGTCTGGACACCAGGCTGCTGTACCTTGTTGGTGCACTGCCTGACTGTGTTGATGAGCTCCTGAATGACAAGGTCGATACATTTGATACAGGGCTCTTTCAGCTTAATGATCTGCTTTTTCACAATGGCCTCAAACGCCAGGTCGGGAGTGAACAGGCCCGTTCTGAGGACGCACAAAGACAGACAGGGGGAGGGGGGGACAGAGATAAGGAGACGGACAGACAGGGATAAACAAACAAAAAACTGACAGAAATAGTACGACAGACAAGTTATTGTCCAGAGAGATAGCATACAAACAGACAAAAGCAGATAAAGACGAGTCAGTCCAGAAAATGAGAAAAGTACATATTAAAAAAATCTAATAAAAGATAATAAAACAGACATTCACAGACAGAAATAAAGAGAGAGCAGAGCCAAGGTTATCAGCATACAAACACGAAATTAAATGGGTTTAGATTTCACATCGAACAACAACAACCATTTGAGTTGTGGGAGAGTGATCTGTGGGCATTTTAGGCTAATTGCTCTGTGATTGCTCAGCATGCTGTGGGTCAGTTTTCCATGAAAGGAGGAAACAGAGAGGGTTGACAGTGAAGAGGAAAGAGCTGAACACAGTGGTGGTGATGTGTGAAGACACAGGACGGCCTCTCCTCTCCTCCACTTGCCTGACACCATGGACATTCTTGATGGCATGACTGATCTCCCTCCTCAACTCCTTCTCATCAAACACAATCTGACAGAAAGAAAACAGAAGAAGAACAAACAATAGAAACACTGTTAATCCAGTCTGCACTCTGAAATTCACACTTCTAAAAAGGTCGATCAACTGTAGTCAAAACAGTCAAGCAGGCAGATGAACTTCTCTTGTGGAAATATTGTGACAGTGAGTATTGAGACCGCAGCGCTCACCTTGACCAGCTCGAATGGGAAGCGCTCATGGAAGATCCGGTTGATTTTGGCACCACCCGACAACTCTGCTGTGTCCACCTGGTCCCCAGAGCCCTCGATACGCTTCTCAAAGTCCACCCCAAACTGCTGCACCATCCTGGGAAGAAAGACAGAGAGTCAGGGTCAACTCTGGAGCTACTCATTATGGTGGTGTGTGTCCTCTACTCACTGCAGCAGGGCCTTGGTCTTGCGTGTGGGGTCGTCGGGACGGAAGTTCTTGTACTCCTCCACCTCTTTCTCCAGGGAGAGCACCTGGCTCTGCAGCTTACTGCGCAGCCCAGGCAGAGTGTCCCTGATGTGGTTGGTCAGTTGCTGAGGAGAGAGAGAGGGACACCGTGAGTGAGGGGGAGGGAGAGGGACACCATGAGTGAGGGAGGAGAGGGAGAAGGAGAAATGGAAGGGATACAATGAGCGAGAATAGGAGGGGAGAGAATGTATAGTGAATGAAAGCAAGTGAGTTCAAGGAACATTATAGCCTGGTTTAAGATCTGTTGGTGCCGTCTCTCGATTTCACAAGAAAGCAAAAAAAAACTGATCTGGAAGTCAGACTAAAACATCAGTGTAGAATAACAGAAAGGTGAACGTTGAGTAATCTCTCACCTGGTTTAGTTGTTTCTGCAGGTGTGGGGTGCCCATGCGCTCGGCCATGTGTCTGTAGCCCGGGTGAGACAGGAAGAACTTCCTCTCTGCAGCCAGCGCAGCGCGGATGTCCTTCCTGCCATCTATGTCCTTCTGACTGCGGTTCACCACGCCGATATAACCTGGAGAGAGAGCGCACACTTATCCCTCTGCAGTCAATGAGGTGTGTGTGTGTGTGTGTCTCCCCTCACCTCTACGCAGAGGTAGCAGTTTGTTCTCCAGGATGTCTTTAGCATCCGTCCCTTCATCCATCAGGTCCAGCTTTGTGATCACGCCAATAGTGCGCAGACCTGAACAGAACCAAACAGTTCATCTCATCATATTAATCCTGACTACTGCCTGTCCACCATCCACCCAGCCTTCCCTTCAATATTCTTATTGGACAAGTCCAGGTACTGCGTCAATGTTTCAGTCTATTTGGTGCACCAAATGAACACCACCCAGAAATCAAGTGCCCATCCTCATCCCTTACCCCGTGGGGCCGCCTCCTAGTCCCTTACCCCGTGGGGCCGCCTCCTAGTCCCTTACCCCGTGGGGCCGCCTCCTAGTCCCTTACCCCGTGGGGCCGCCTCCTAGTCCCTTACCCCGTGGGGCCGTCCCTTACCCCTAGTCCCTTACCCCGTGGGGGGTCCCTTACCCCGTGGGGCCGCCTCCTAGTCCCTTACCCCGTGGGGCCGCCTCCTAGTCCCTTACCCCGTGGGGCCACCTCCTAGTCCCTTACCCCGTGGGGCCACCTCCTAGTCCCTTACCCCGTGGGGCCACCTCCTAGTCCCTTACCCCGTGGGTCCACCTCCTAGTCCCTTACCCCGTGGGTCCACCTCCTAGTCCCTTACCCCGTGGGTCCACCTCCTAGTCCCTTACCCCGTGGGTCCACCTCCTAGTCCCTTACCCCGTGGGTCCACCTCCTAGTCCCTTACCCCGTGGGTCCACCTCCTAGTCCCTTACCCTGTGGGTCCACCTCCTTGGCAATCTTGAGGGCGTCGGAGTTGGCCAGGTCCTGGTTGGCGGGGGTGACGGCCAGGATGAGGCAGCTCTCCTTGGTGATGAACTGCAACAGCATGTCCCTGATCTGGTGCTCTATGTCCAGCGGCTGGTCCCCCACTGCCACCTTAGTCATCCCCGGCAGGTCGATCAGAGTCAGGTTTAACACTGAGGGCAAGATGGGGGGGGGGGGAAGGTTCTGACTGTTGCCATGGAGACTGTATGCTGTGTGTTACATTGTGTATACATGTCCTTGTATGGGGAAGGTAGTTTCTTTGAGAGGTTGATACATGAATGTAAGTGTTTGCTGCACTTTTGTGTGTGCCTGCGTGTGTGTGTACGCATACGTCCAACTGAACGTGTGCATGCATATGTTAAAATGAACACCAAAAGTATAACTGTTGGTGAGCATTACCGTTAGGGGAGTAGACCCGGAGGTTGATGGGGATGGGGGAGATGCCCTTGTTGGAGCCTGTGATCCTGTCTGTCTCCGCCTCAATCTCCGCCCGGACCTCCTCAAAGTCCACAAACTTCCTCCCTTTACAGTGTAGGAACTCTGCATACTCTACAGACATGACAGAGAAAGAGAGCGAGAGCCACAGAGAGCGAGAGCCACAGAGAGCGAGAGCCACAGAGAGCGAGAGCCACAGAGAGCGAGAGCCACAGAGAGCGAGAGCCACAGAGAGCGAGAGCCACAGACAGCGAGAGCCACAGAGAGCGAGAGAGAGAGACACAGAGAGCGAGAGCCACAGAGACAGAGCGAGAGAGACACAGAGAGCGAGAGACACAGAGAGTGAGAGAGACACAGAGAGCGAGAGAAGAAAGTCTTTACCAGGCACCAGACAGTGTTGTTGAGTGGAGGAGGCAGGTCCATGGCAGCAGCAATGAGGACAGATAAGGCCATGGTTGTATGAGAATGCAGACTCACCGGCTTTGTTAAAGCACAGCTGCAGGATCAGAGGTCTACGGGTGACAATGCCTGATCCTCGAGGAAGAAAATCCCTGAGAGAGAGAGAAAAGGAGAGAAATTAAATTAGGAAAAAATTAAGTGAGGGAGAGAAAGAGACCAAGAAAGTGAGGGGGCGAGCCCCAGACAGACAGAAAAAACAGAGAAAGTCAAATTACTCTGATGCCCCTGAAGATCAATTCATTTGCTCAGCCACTTAGTTGCCACGGTTACATAGATTTAGGTAATGTGGCGATTTAGAACGATGCACTCGGTCACTCGTGGTCTCACAGCACGATGGAACAGGGGAGAGCCTCTTGATGAGGATGCAAGGCGAGGCGCATACATTCAGTAGAATATTTCAAGTGATTGTGTGTTGCAAGCTGGCTGTGTCAATGTGTAAGATACCGCCTAAAATAAGATTACGCCCATAGTAGCCTTGATACTTGACATTGAGCTGAAGTATATTTAATACATTCACTTATCTGACAATTAAGATGATTCATTAGTCCTAGCCAGTGCACATTGAACATAGATAAACTCCCTTTTTCAAAGATATTTAGTAAAAATCCAAATAACTTCACAGATCTTCATTGTAAAGGGTTTAAACACTGTTTCCCATGCTTGTTCAATGACCCATAAACAAATAATGAACATGCACCTGTGGAACGGTCGTTAAGACAACAAAAGCTTACAGACTTTAGTCAATTAAGGTCACAGTTTTGAAAACTTAGGACACTAAAGAGGCCTTTCTATTGACTCTGAAAAACACCTAAACGGTCCCTGCTCACCTGCGTGAACGTGCCTTAGGCATGCTGCAAGGAGGCATGAGGACTGCAGATGTGGCCAGGGCAATAAAATGCAATGCCCATACTGAGAGACAACTTAGACAGCGCTACACGGAGACAGGACAGACAGCTGATCGTCCTCGCAGCGGCAGACTGTGTAACAACACCTGTACAGGATTGGTACATCCGAACATCAAACCTGCGGGACAGGTACAGGATGGCAACAACAACCTTCCGAGTTACACCAGGAATGCACAATCCCTCAATCAGTGCTCATACTGTCCACAATAGGCTGATAGAGGCTGGACTGAGGGCTTGTAGGCCTGTTGTTAGGCAGGTCCTCACCAGACATCACCGGTGCCTATGGGCAAACTCACCATCGCTGGACCAAACAGGTCTGGCAAAAAGTGCTTGTTACTGACGAGTTGCGGTTCTGTTTCACCAGGGGTGATGATCGGATTCACAATTATCGTTGAAGGAATGAGGGTTACACCGAGGCCTATACTCTAGAGTGGGATTGATTTGGAGGTGGAGGGTCCGTCATGGTCTGGGGTGGTGTGTCACAGTATCATCGTCCTGAGCTTGTTGTCATTGCAGGCAATCTCAATGCTGTGCGTTACAGGGAAGACATCCTCCTCCCTCATGTGGTACCCTTCCTGCAGGCTCATCCTGACATGACCCTCCAGCATGACAATGCCACCAGCCATACTGCTCGTTCTGTGCGTGATTTCCTGCAAGACAGGAATGTCAGTGTTCTGCCATGGCCAGCGAAGAGCCCGGATCTCAATCCCATTGAGCACGTCTGGGACCTGTTGGATCGGAGGGTGAGGGCTAGGACCATTCCCCCCAGAAATGTCCGGGACCTTGCAGGTGCCTTAGTGGAAGAGTGGGGTAACATCCCACAGCAAGAACTGGCAAATCTGGTGCAGTCCATGAGGAGATGCACTGCAGTACTTAATGCAGCTGATGGTCTCTCCGGATACTGACTTACTTTTGATTTTGACCCCCCCCCCAATATTTACACATGTTAAGTTTGCTGAAAATAAACGCAGTTGACAGTGAGTTTCTTTTTTTTTGCTGAGTTTATTTGAACTTTAATCTGACGATAATGGGCCTACAGTGCAGACAAGCCTGACCATGTGCAACTGTACATAGAGTTGTTTCTTTCTTGTGTATATTTAGTCTGTTTCCCTCTTAAAGTGCTGTGATTGCGAGTCCCATAGGGTGGTGCACAATTGGCCCAGCGTCGTCCGGGTTAGGGTTTGGTCAGGGTAGGCCATCATTGTAAATAAGACTTAGTTCTTAACGGATTTGCCTAGTTAAATAAAAGGGTAAATAAAATGTGCAACAGAAAACCTACATCTACATCTGGTTGTAATAACACTGAACTCTGGGCCTGGTACAGCACATTCTATTAAGACAAACCTACCTCCCTCTTTCTAACTCAACATCTAACGCCACATGCAGAAAGACGCCGGAGGGAATGGAGATAGTCAGTCTGCTTTAGACTAGAAGCTATATGTCACACACAGGACAAACAGGATGGAGCCATACTGTTGACTATTACAGAGGCACTCACACTATTGACTCAACCTGTTGAACAGTGGGAACATTCTGGATGGCCTGAGTTCAGCACTGATGTTATGTGCTGCAGATCATGTAGTGTGTTTTGTTTGTCATAGAGAAAGCCTGTCTAACTGGGAGAGTGGGATGCCGGTATAGAAAAGCTCTGGCAGGGGCTGAGATGGGGAGAGGTGGAGAGAGAGGGAAGAAAAAGGGAGATGGTGCGTGAGGGAATAAGGAGAATGGGAATAGGGGAGCGGGAGAATGGTGGAGAGCGGGAGAGGGAAATGGGAAAGCAAGAGCTGGACTTGCCTAAGTGGAGTGGACACAGAGCAGACTGAGGACGTGTTGAGAGAGGGAGCTGAGGATCAGAGGGCTGACCTCTCCAAGTGTTAATGTATTTTAGAGGTCGACCGATTATGATTTTGACGCCGATACCAATACCAATTATTGGAGGACCAAAAAAGCCGATACCGATAAAATCGTCCGATTAAAAAAAAGTATTTGTAATAATGACAATTACAACAATACTGAATGAACACTTATTTTAACTTAATATCATACATCAATAAAATCAATTTAGCCTCAAGTAAAAACAAAGTGTTGGAGAAGAGAGTAAAAGTGCAATATGTGCTATGTAAGAAAGGTAACGTTTCAGTTCCTTGCTCAGAACATGAGAACATATGAAAGCTGGTGGTTCCTTTTAACATGAGTCTTCAATTTTCCCAGGTAAGAAGTTTTAGGTTGTAGTTATTATAGGAATTATAGGACTATTTCCCTCTATACCATTTGCATTTCATTAACCTTTGACTATTGGATGTTCTTAAACGCACTTTAGTATTGCCAGTGTAACATTATAGCTTCTGTCCCTCTCCTCATTCCTCACTGGGATTGAACCAGGGACACAACAACAGCCACCATCGAAGCAGCATTACCCATGCAGAGCAAGGGAAACAACTACTAGAAGGCTCAGAGCGAGTGATGTTTGAAACGTTATTAGCGCACGCTAACTCGCCAGCCATTTCACTTCGGTTATAACAGCCTCACCTCGGGAGTTGATAGGCTTGAAGTCATAAACAGCGCAATGCTTGGCGCACAACAAAGAGCTGCTGGCAAAAACGCATGAAAGTGCTGTTTGAATGAATGTTTATGCGCCTGCTTCTGCCTACCACCGCTCAGTCAGATACTTAGATACTTGTATGCTCAGTCAGATTATACGCAACGCAGGACACGCTAGATAATATCTAGTAATATCATCAACCATGTGTAGTTAACTAGTGATTATGATTGATTGTTTTTTATAAGTTTAATGCTAGCTAGCAACTTACCTTGGCATACTGCATTTGCGTAATAGGCAGTCTCCTTGTGGAGTGCAACAAGAGAGAGGGAGGTCGTTATTGCGTTGGACTAGTTAACTGAGGTGGCAAGATTGGATCCAGTGAGCTGACAAGGTGAAAATCTGTCGTTCTGCCCCTGAAGGAGGCAGTTAACCCACTGTTCCTAGGCCGTCATTGAAAACAAGAATTTGTTCTTAACCGACTTGCCTAGTTAAATGAAAGGTATAAAAAGCAAATCGGAGCCCAAAAATACCGATTTCCGATTGTTATGAAAACTTGAAATCGGCCCTAATTAAAATCGGTCAACCTCTAATGTATTACACTAGTTATACATCCCCACCACTCTCACTGGACCCGTCCTCCTCTCCATTCACACACACTTCATCAGTTCAACTGGACAAAGACAGACAAATGATCACAGTATCACACAGATAGTCAGAGACACAGCCAGAACAAGATACTTCTGTGAGTCCATGCACCCTGTGAACAGAAGAAACACATGACCTAACAACACACACACACACCATATCCAGAGATATACAGCCATAAAAGCCCCCACTCGAAGGGAAGTGAGGACATGTGGGTGCATGTCCATTATTGATGTGCTGTAAATGATAGAGGAGCTGAACAGATTGTGTATCATTCTATGCATTATGAATAGGCCAAGCAAAGACCAGCAGTCTCTGAGCCTCCCTCTTTCAATGCTGCAGAAAATAGATACAATGAAAGAGAAGGGTCAGACAGAACCAACATTGAACACTCCCCTGCCTCTGATCTGCCTCTCACTACCAGGGATTCCACAGCCATCAGAGTTGGGGTGAATTCCATCTAAATTCAAGATCAGGGTTTGAATAGGATCCCTATGGAATAAATCTACTAACAGAAATTAAATTGTTCCCAACTTCAACCAACCCTGACTGTTATACTGAGGCTGGAAGCAGCCCGGCATGGTCTGGTTCAGAGTAGCCTATGTACTGTAGTAGGCTGGATGACAGTAATAGACTGACTGGCCTACTAAAATATTCTCAGCTCTGCAGTAGACTACTTGACTGTGTTTTGGAGACTGTGTCCCTGGATTACTGTAGTCGACTGTGTAGGAGATTTTATTTGTCACATACACATGGTTAGCAGATGTTAATGCGAGTGTAGCGAAATGTTTGTGCTTCTAGTTCCTTGTCACTGGATGACTGTAGTAGACTGTGTAGTAGACTGACACTAGTTAGTGCTAGTTTGACCACCAGAGGGCATCTTTGAGAAGCATTTGATAGCCTTCAATAGTGGCTGTACTAGAGAATTTAAAACCTTTTTGTAAGAATATAGTATATGTGAATGATATTAAGAAAATGAATTAAGCAACATTTCTGAAAATGGTGTTTCTATTCCAAGAAAAACAAAAAACCCTCTGGGTTTCCGTTAGGATGGAACCAAAAATTTGGCGCTGTACAACGTGATGGTCGGGAGTAGGCTACAGTACTGGTCTATTTAGCTAAAGAATCCCTGTGTCGTGCTGGCATGCGAGAAACCGGGGTTCAATTCCCTGACGGGGAGGAAGGAGTAAGCTGTCCTTGTAAATAAGAATTTAACTGATTCCATATGTGTTATTTCATAGTTGTGATGTCTTCACTATTATTCCACAATGTAGAAAATAGTCAAAATAAAGAAAAAGCCTGGAATGAGTAGGTGTCCAAACTTTTGACTGGTACTTGCCTAATTAATATTATGGTGTTTCTATTCCAAGAAAAGAAAAACTCTGGGTTTCCATTAGGACAAAAAGGAAAATACGGCGCTGTACAACGTGACGGTCTGGAGTACAGTACTATCTATAGAATCTAGCTAAATTTAGCTAAAGGAGTAGTAGGCTGTCCTTGTAAATAAGAATTTGTTCTTAACCGACTTGCCAAGTTAAATAAAAGGTTACACTAAGAACATAACATTTTCTAATTCTAGTCTAACCAATACACAGAGATTCGGAGAAAATAAAAATCTCATTGATATATCAAGAACAGTCCCCATGCTTGTCTCAGAGCAGCGGGAATGGTTCTAAAATAGTTGTAGGCTAATTGCTTCAAATCCTATTGCTTCGAACTTCAATATGCTCTTTAAATAAATAAGACCTACACCACTTTTAACAGCACATTACTCAACACTAGTGAGACTCACGTTGTCTATGGTAGGCCTACAGTATATAAAAAAATATAACATGACTCTCCACCAATATTTACATATAGAGGATTGGAGGAATCTAAATGAAAACCAAACGCCACCTCATGGGGTCTCCCGGTGGTGGCCGGCACGGGTATCGAACCTGCATCTGTAGCAAAGCATTTTGCACTGCAGAAGCCCCCATCCACAATATATCAAAATACTGAGAGGTGTTGGTGAAGGCATAGCCCATAATCAGCTATTTTAATACAGCACATGGTGTCCAGGCCAAAACATTTCTTTATTAAAGACTATGAGAAAGCATGTTGGTACTTATTTATTTTGATCCAAAGCCATGAATGAGTGAGTCACTCCGCTTTATGTAGGAGCTGGTCTATATGACCGTTATATTTTATCAATTTGATGACAATATTTGAGGTTATTTCATTTAAAAAAACAAACAAAAAAACATAAGGGATTGTAATCTGAATAAAAAAGGTTAAAATAATATTTGTAAATGCCAAAACATTTATTTCTGTTTTTAGAGGGAGAGAAACACTGGTCCAATTGTGCGCTGCCCATTAAAAGCCAAAATATAGCCCTGCTAATATCCATAATGGTGCTTTACAATGTGACCGTATGCGTTTGAAAGAGTATATTACAGTAAACAACAATTTGTTTACCTTCATTAGACAACTTTGTTCCAATATTTCTGAAATTCAGGGATATTTATTCCCATAGTAATTCGTTATGGATCCATAACTAAACAAATGTTGGCATTTTGAAAGAGTATTTTTATCACTATTTTATTAACGAAAGCATTATTAGTTACATTGTTTTAGTTTGAAAGTGCAGACTGGCACTAAGAACAGAACAACGGGAACGTTTCCCTAGTCAGCGCCATTATGAGTGCAACGCAATGCAATGCCCCCCCTTGGGAACCAATATATATTGTCCTGCTAATAAGAGGATTAATAATAATAAATCTATGATAATAGTCAACAGGCTTTTATATCATTCTAAATTAATAATAGTCGCTTTGTTTAAAAAAAAATAACAATATTTTGGATATTATTTAGTTGTTTTCATATTACGTAAAATGAGAGAGAAAAAAGGCCATTCTTGAACATGGAGTGATTTGTAAATAAAGCCAGTTTGTCATTTAGAATTATTTCTGTTTTAGAGGGAGAGATACCAAAACCTGCAGTCATTTTATGGGTCTCCCAGTCAAAGCCGGCACACTAACCAGCATCTGTTGCAACAGCTTGCACTGCTATGCAGTGTCCTAGACCATTGCGCCACTCAGGCGCTGTACAACATGACCGGTCAGGAGTGGCCTACAGTAAAAGCAAAATAATCCCAACAAAATTAAATAAATTTAGTGTAACAAGTGTTTTAGTAAGTAATACTGAAGTTGTGCACAATTATCAGTTTCCATTTAGGTTTATGTTGCCCATTCATTAGTAGGACCCAAAAGCACAGTAGAACCCAAAAGCATAATCAGTGCTCTAACTCCCCCATTCGCTGGTCTGGAGCAATGAAGTGGTGACGCAAGGTACTGCACTAAAACACAAATTACCTCCAAGTCCCGCAGCATAATTGCAAACTTTTAGTGGAGCAAATGCTGAACATTCCATGAGACTTTTGAAAAATACATGCAGGGCCTTACATTAACCTGTTTATTCACTTGTCCTTCAGATAAGGTGACTGAAAATGTGTTGTTTGATGCAAGAAACCCCTTTAGAAAATAAAATGCATTATTCCCATACCATTATTACAGAGAATCAGACAAATTATGCTACCCTCTGCCTTTTATTCCGCTTAGCTTATTCAATACAGTCTCAAAATACAACACTGCCCCTTTAAGACCAAAGCTCTTTAATGGACTCGCTTTTCAAAGATGGCTAGAAATGCACACATTTTGAACTCTTCTATGAAGCAACCACTCCATTGTTGACTAAAAGTTAGCTATAACTGGGATAATAACTCACTAACTAGCAAAGAATATGAACACATGTGCACAGGTGGCAACATGCAGCTCTCGCTTTGATCTCAAAACAAGTGCATCTACTAGTGAACGCTCATGCTGTAAACACAGTCCAGTTCAAAAGTGAATGGCAGATCCATGTGGCAATGGCTATTTGCACATAGACCTACTGCAGCTCTGACTGGTTATGGTGTGCTGGTCTATGTAGAGGACTGGCCTGGTCTAAATATAAAACGGTTCCATAGTAAAATGTTTAAACAAAGACAAAAGGTAAGCATGTTCAATTCATAAATATTATTAATAATGTTTCTCTGTTCTCATTAAGATGCAAAAAGGTTAAGATGAATGTAGTAGACTGTTTCTGGATGAAGCTGTAGTAAACAGTGTAGTAGACTTTGTACGTGGATGACTGTGTAGTAGACTGAAATGTTGAGGTCACTGTATGGTTTACCAGGAGGGGTGTGGAACACAAACATGGGTCTGAGGTTTGGTGAGAGGCGTGGGATTAACTCATGTGGCATCTTAGACCTCTATCATTATGGTTCCCACATTCACAGCCTCAAGTCTGACTGCCTCGCCAGACTTTCAGTCCACTTTCAAGAATCAAATAGACTACAAAAGCTGAGTGGACAGTGTGTGACTGAGCTTTTGCAAAGATGCAGCTTGATGTACAAGACAGATTTTAGATGGTCAACATTCCTATTGCTTTTCCCTCCAAGCAGTTTGCATCATTTCCCCTTAATTTGTTACCATTTAGGCAAAACCTTCCAATTCGCAAACCATGTGAGTCAGTCAGTTCCTGGTCACCTCCCAGGTTCACAGTCCACTAGTCTCCTCTACTCCGCTGCCAGCACTGGCACAGCAAATCAGATAACAGCCCAGCCCCAACCAGCTTGTACAGCTAGATATGACCTCCATACTCCCGCCCCCAGGGACAATGACATCACAGTCCAACAGCCACACAGAGAGCCAGAGTGGAGACCACAAGATCCTCAATGATCTACATGAAGTTATTCATAGTCCAATAACACACATACACATAAAAGAGAAAAGCATGGAAAATTAGATTTTATTAATACCACAGAGTGCAATTCAGCACACAGAACCATTCTACAGAAACCCAAAGCAGAGTAGTAACCATTTAATGGCAGCATCTGCTAATAGCGTTTTTATTGTCCTTAGTGTGGTATTTGTTTATTCGAGTACAGGTGTTGATAGATGCAGCCATGTCAGATGACTCTCTGAGAAGGTGAGCAACAAGGGTTAGGCTAGGGCCCCTCTATTACTAATTCACCCTGGACTAGAGGTCGACCGATTAATCGGAATGGCCGATTAATTAGGGCCTATTTAAAATTTTCATAACAATCGGAAATCTGTATTTAAAAAAATATAAAAAATTACACCATTATTTCATCTTTATTTATCTAGGCAAGTCAGTTAAGAACACATTCTTATTTTCAATGATGGCCAAGGAATGGTGTGTTAACTGCCTCGTTCAAGGGCAGAACGACAGATTTTCACCTTGTCAGCTCGGGGGATCCAATCTTGCAATCTTACAGTTAACTAGTCCAACGCAATAATGACCGTTGCACTCCACAAGGAGACTGACTGCCTGTTACGCGAATGCAGTAAGCCAAGGCAAGTTGCTAGCTAGCATTAAACTTAGCTTCTGAAAAAAAACAAGCAATCATAAATCACTAGTTAACTACACATGGTTGATGATATTACTAGATATTATCTAGCATGTCCTGCGTTGCGTATAATCTGACTGAGCATACAAGTATCTAAGTATCTGACTGAGCGGTGGTAGGCAGAAGCAGGTGCATAAACATTCATTCAAACAGCACTTTCGTGTGTTTTGCAAGCAGCTCTTCGTTGTGCGACAAGCATTGCGCTGTTTATGACTTCAAGCCTATCAACTCCCGAGACGAGGCTGCTGTAACCGAAGTGAAATTGCTGGCTAGTTAGCGCGCACTAATAGCATTTCAAACGTCACTCGCTCTGAGCCTTCTAGTAGTTGTTTCCCTTGCTCTGCATGGGTAACGCTGCGTCGAGGATGGCTGTTGCCGTTGTGTTCCTGGTTCGAGCCCAGGTAGGAGCGAGAAGAGGGACGGAAGCTATACTGTTACACTGGCAATACTAAAGTGCCTATAAGAACATCTAATATTAATGAAATACAAGAGGGAAATAGTCCTATAATAACTACAAAATAAAACTTCTTACCTGGGAATACCTGGGGCGGCAGGGTAGCCTAGTGGTTAGAGCATTGAATCCCCGAGCTGACAAGGTACAAATCTGTCGTTCTGCCCCTGAACAGGCAGTTAACCCACTGTTCCTAGGCCGTCATTGAAAATAAGAATTTGTTCTTAACTGACTTGCCTAGTTAAATAGAGGTAAAATAAAAATAAAGTAAAAATATTGAAGACTCATGTTAAAAGGAACCACCAGTTTTCATATGTTCTCATGTTCTGAGCAAGGAACTTAAGTTTGCAATGTAAGAAAGCTCTTTTACCTTCTTCTCCAACACTTTGTTTTTGCATTATTTAAACCAAATTGAACATGTTTCATTATTTATTTGAGGCTAAATTGATTTGATCTACATATTATATTAAGTTAAAATAACTGTTCATTCAGTATTGTTGTAATTGTCATTATCACAATTTCTTTTTTAAATTATTATTATTTTTTAAATATTATTATTATTTTTATTATTTTTTATTTTTTTATTATTATTATTTTTTTTTTTATTAAAATCGGCCGATTTAATTGGTATCGGTTTTTTTGGTCCTCCAATAAATCGGTATCGGCGTTGAAACATCATAATCTGTCGACCTCTACCCTGGACAGGAACCTAGGTCATCTAAGTTAGCTTATTGCCATGCTCAAACACACAGAAGCTTTTAACCAGCATTTCAAAATATCCTCCTGGGTGTCAGAAAAGTCTGATATGAACCCTTTGGTTGTCCTTATGTACATAGACACACAGTTGCTGAGTGAGTGAGTGTTTTTATTTTATATTTGACTAGGCAAGTCATTTAAGAACAAATTCTTATTTACAATGATGACCTACCAAAAGGCCTCCTGCAGGGATGGGGGATTAAAAACAAAAAAGGATAAAACACACATCACGACCAGAGAGACACCACAAAACCACATAAAGACAGATCTAAGACAACAACACAGCATGGCAGCAACACAACATGACAACACAGCAGCAGCACATGGCAGCAGCACAAAACATGGTACAAACATTGGGCACAGACAAAAGCACAAAGGGCAAGAGGGTAGAGACAGCAATACATCACGTGAAGCAGCCACAACTGTCAGTAAGAGTGTCCATGATTGAGTCTTTGAATGAAGAGATTGAGATAAAACTGTCCAGTTTGAGTGTTTTTTGCAGCTCATTCCAGTCGCTAGCTGCAGCGTAATTAGAGTCGATGTATAAACATGTCTTAAAAATCACACAAAAAACAACCACTAGTCAGTTTCAGGGAACAACAAGGAAAGTCGATCACGCCTCCAACATGAACAAAATACCACGGGCAAACGCCATCCCTCCTGACCAGCGACAGTCAATAGCAGCAGGGCACCTGGAAGACGGAGGTCCACATTCAATTAGACTGCCTTATGAAATGCCTACTTCAAATTCTGCTACACCACTCAGTACAAGATATCTTGCGGTGGTACATTTCACTGACATCCGAACTGACTTTTGCATATTGTGAAACGTCATAATCAATGGAAGAGGAACGCATGAGTCAGAGTCAGACTTAAGCGGCTGCCAGTCAACCATTAGGCTAGATGACATCAGAGCTCAACGGAATTCACCTAGCACAACAAAAGTGTGGAGGCAGGCAGCCAAGGCGGGACAGAACAAGAGCTGCTCTAATTTCTAGGGTGTATTCCCACTGCTGGACTCATTCATTGTTGCTGCTGTAGACAGAGGATATATACTACGGCCAGTCCCCCCCCCCAACACAGAGCGAGAGAGAGAAAAACCTCCACAACCAGTCTGTCATTATACTTCTTTGGCATGTCTCCGTGTCTACACTGACAGAAATGACCATCTTCACCCCAGAAGAACTTCTGTGATGGTATGACACTACTTTAAAGAATATTCAGAAAAATTTGTCAAATACTCCACTTCCTCTCAGGTTTCTCTTTCTCCCACATGTCATGTATGTTTGCTTCTGTAGCTTGCATTATGCCACAGAGCCATACTTTAAGTAATCCTGTCTCAAACCAAGAGCTAAAACACTTCATATAGCCTAAGCACCTCTTAACACAACAACTTGATATCAGCACACTGGCATTTGTAATTCACAGTATATTCTGTAAATGCTTACAATAAATCCTTAGTTATTACTTGATTTTTTAAATTACTTTGTCAACTTTTATACTATTAATGACAGTATTAGTTTTACTGGTAATGGTATTATTACTGCAGTGTTGAGGAAGTCCACAAGAAAAAATATGTATTGCCCCGTTTATGCTGTATCCTGTGCATATGACGAATACATGTTGATTTGAACTTATGTACCAAAAAGATACCCAAAAACAACATCAAAACAGAAGAAAACATTTAGAACAGCCTAAATGCCATAGTGAGTGATCGGCATCAGGACCCAAACAATTCCATGTTAAGATTGGTGGACAGAGACTTGCTAGCTACTTTAGGTAGATAACTGGCATTTTTCTACAAGGAATCTGCCTCCCGAAAAAAGCTTCTTCCAAGTGGGTGTGACACCTACTCCCGTTGCCTGCTGCACTGCTGCTTGGAATCCACCTGGCGATCTGTTCACGGTCTGCCCTAGCCTGTCTCCCCCTGTTTGTTATAGGTACCCCCGCCACACTCCCCTCCTCTCTTCCAGGCTTTCACTCACCTCCAACACACATGCACTTACACACACTGCAGACTTTGGACTGATCAGAATTTTAGATAGTCAATTAGCCTTACTCAGAAACACTTCAATTAACTAGGATAGGCCTACTATTGATTTATTTTCTATCATACTTTTATAGCCTACTGGACTCAGAGAGCTACTCTCTCAAGCTCTTGTTGGGGCAAGTGACTCTGAACTTACAACGGCTAGCCCCAAGTCCTTATATATTTCTTTCTTCTGCTTTATGCTATTTGCCTCATGACTCCTGCACACTTTGTTGACTATGAACTTGCTTGTTTACCCAACCGTGGGACAGGTTACATGGACTCTTGGCACCCCATCCTATCCATCTCTTGTCGGCTTTATATTCATGTTACCTGATGAAATTGTACAATATGATCTTGTTGCCATCTGATGCACATTCAAATGTCACAAGACATCAACATTGCAGAGCTCTCGCTGTCCTCTGCCGTGCCGACTATTACTGCTGATGATATCTAGAAATGTGCATGTAGACCCTGGCTCATCTACTGTTGCTAGCCCCAATTCTGACTTGTGCACTGATATCGGTTTCACTGATTTCTACTCTCGTAAAAGCTTGGGTTTTCTGCACGTTAACACTAGAAGCTTATTGCCTAAAATGTATCAATTGAAAGTGTAGGTTCACAGCTCCGATCCAGAGACGTGGTTATGAAAGAGTGTTTTGAACACTCTTATAACCTTTCTGGTTATAACCTTTTTCAGCAAGACAGATCTTCCAAAGGTGGAGTGGCAAACTTTACCAGGTGTGTCCCTAAACAATTTAATTTTCTGGTTTTCAGCATTAAACTTTCAAATAGCTCCGTTGACTATTGCTGGATGTTTTTGGCCAACATCAGCACCGACCTGTACCCTACCTGCCCTAAGCTCCCTCCTGGCCCCTTACACTAAGTCTGAATTTGTCCTGCTAGGTGACCTTAACTGGAACATGCTTAAATCACCTGACCAACTCGTAAAGCAATGGGACTCGCTACAACTTTCAGATTATTACCAATCCCACAAGGTATGACTCCAAACACCCAAATTTGTATTATTATTATTATTTATTTTTAACTACACAAGTCAGTTAAGAACAAATGCTTATTTTCAATGACGGCCTAGGAACAGTGGGTTAACTGCCTTGTTCAAGGGCAGAACAACAGATTTTTACCTTGTCAGCTCAGGGATTCGATCTAGCAACCTTTCGGTTACTGTCCCAACAGTCTAAACACTAGGCCCCAATGGCTACTCTCCTTGGTGTTATCCTCACAAATAATCCTGATAGGTCATTACAGAAAACATCAATGATACCTTAGTGATCACCGTTTTACAGCCTGTGTTCGCAATGGCTGTTCAGCAAAACAACCTGTTCTGATTTGCCATAGAAGCTTGACTAAAAAAAAAACTGAGCAAGCCTTCCTTTATGACCTGGACTCTAAATTTGTATAGAATCCACTTGATTCCCTGTCGAAGACGGTTGTACCTTGTTTTTTTTTAAATATTTTCAGTGGTATTGTTAACAAACACACCCCATAAAGGAAATGAGAATTAAAAACAGATTCAGACCCTGGTTCGACTGCTCAGGCAGAGTTACTCCACCTCAAGAATTCCATGTGGCGAAAGTCTCGGCAAAAGCATCTTCAGTCTGACTGGCTCTCGTTCAGGCAAATGACAAATAAGTGCACTCAGGCCATCCAGAAGGCCAAAGTTAGTTACTTTACGGAGCAATTCTCGCTCTTTGGTTCTAACCAAGAAGTTCTGGAAAACAGTTAAAGACCTGGAGAATAAAACCTCCTCCTCACAGCTGCCCATGTCCCTTAATGTTGATGATGTGGTGGTAACAATACAATTTGGATATATTTTGGGTGGCATAACCAGTTGGAAGGTTGTTGAGGGCGGTCACATGTGTTGCAAAGCAGAGGATCACAGGTTCAAGCCCAGTATGGGCCTGACAACTCATACTAAATTGTTCCGTTGCTCTGTGATTCGCTACATAGTTTAGTCTGAGACTGCCATCACTGAAGTCATTTGTGGTGACCAGGGGCCTCATACAAAACAAAGCCATCATCGATTGGATCGTCTCTAATCAGAGTATCAAAGCCAATGACACATTTTTAAACAGCTGCTTTACCCTCGTGTTCTGGCTCTGGCCCAACCCATCGGTTTCAGGACCAATCAGACAGCCCAGAATGTGTTCAAATTCGGTAAAGTGTCAGAGAGGTACTCAGTTCCTTCTCAGCAATGGGTCTGGATCTAAGGTCCGTGGGTGTGGCGTAGCATTTGGCTGGAGCAAAGTGTCTGGGTAGCCAGGCAAGGGCAGTCGGACCGTGGAGGAAGCTAAACTGTTAGCATCACACTGACCCCCTTTACACGTCCCTCTCATATGGGCATAACTCTAAATGCTTTGTTGTACATTTGTGTAGGCATGTTTGAGTGTGCACCTGTGTGTGAGCTTACTTCCCTAAGAGCTGTCAACAGGAGAATGTGGGAGGTCATTTCTGGCAGGAAAATTGAGGTCAGCAGCAAATGACTAACGTTAATTACAGCAGACATCTGTCAAGTGCTATTTGAGCGCAAAGTCCCTCATCTGAAACTACATGTGTTTGTTGAGTGGTCATCTAGTATGTTCCTATTTGACTATGGAAATGCTCCATGTATTTGAGGTGCAAGGCAATGCATAGCTAGAAAAAGTGTGTGTGTGTGTGTGTAATATTCTTCTGAGTGAGTCTTTGAATTGGGAAAACCTGCTTAACAAGCGGCTTTCATGGGTGCTTGTTTTGTGTCTTTATATGAAGGGTGATCTCACACACTGCTGATGTGGGAGACAGAGACAGGACCAGCCTGTTAAAGAGGGCTGTGGGTTAGAGTGCACAACACAAACAGGCAAATGGGAAAACAATGAAATGGGGTGAGAAAGAGGTAGCACTAAAGTGGAAATGATGAGTTGTGCAATAAGCTGTGAGTGAACACAATGCTATAGTCATGAAATTCTATTGAATGCCTATTTCTTGCTGATAGATCATTTTTGTTTAAAAACAGACTAGGCTAGCGAGAAAATTGGAAATGATGACAGACCCCACAGGGCCAGGTACACACCTGTTGTTTATACATCATACACACATCCTATCCAACAGTCTCCTCAGAGCCAACACTAAACTGGGTTAGTGAGTGATAGGGACAGTCAGTGCATTATAAATGAACAAAACTGGTGCAGCTCAGGTATAGAGTACATATTTTCATTCATTAGCCTCACAGGGGGAAATTATTAGGCCCAAGGCGATTGATTATGTGCAACAGAAAATAATAGAATGTTGCCTAGTGATAGACTGACATAATATAGGTGGTGCATAGTGGGTCCTGCCCCGCTGCCGATTTCCGGGTGTGGCATGGAACTTATAAATAGACCAGTGGGAGACCAGGAGACCAGCCTACAACATGGTTTCCCTTTGAAACAAGGGCAGAACACCAGTTAGCCCAAGATGTACTCTTAAGAAGTCTACCATTACTCATTAAGGTCCAAGGATCTTATGTTGTTATTTTCAGAGGTAGACTGGCTTTGGCAGCCAAAAACTCCATCTAAACGTGAATTGATTCTAAAATCACAAAGCCCTTTACTTTTAATGTTACACCAATATCATTTCACTATGCAAAACATACGCTTACTATACAATGTTTTAGCAGGCTTTATCACAGTTGCACATGACAGTATTTTCAGTGACAACACGTTTCTGGCAGCCATCTTCCATCACACACAGGTGTTCATAGCAAGCTAGATAGCTAATTAGCATCTGTCTCACATAAAAATGCGCTGTAACATGGAGATATGGCGTTGTGAGAACAGTAACCCTAACCCTATTAAAAAGGTGTATATCAATTTATGCTTTCGTTCTAGAAAATTATTTCCCGCTGATATGAAAGAAAAGGTCCGTACGCTTCCAAAACCGTACGCAAGCGATGCACGTTACGCCTCGATCACACCTACAGTGTCTGGCGCAAAATGGTTTGCAGCATCTGGATGCTGTGCAACAAAAGTTTAACATTCACCTTCTGCTAACATTTTTGTCAAGCTGTCTATGCGTACAGTTGGACGCATACCTTCGGCAAACGCAGTGTTCCATTGGAAATTAATGTACTCCTGGTGTACCAAAATGTAATATACTGTCAGTGTGATCAAGGCGTTAATGTTCAGACCGAGCGTTGGGGATATTAACCTCCAATGACTTGTGTAATGGAACGGAGTCATTCAAGGGCTAAACACCAGTGTGACATCACACAAAATACATTTTTCTCCAGTCTACACTACACCCACCTATTATCTATGTACTCACCCACTATAAAACAAGTTCTTTGGACCCCACAAAACTATACAGCGTATTTACGCAGGATACATTGCCTAACTACCGGTAATATTTTTTTGTTTTTCACAGGCAAAGGGTATAAAATTCATAAGGGTATAGAAATTATACACAACAGCAGATCGATCCTATGCAAACACCTCTGGGAAACCAATGTTGTTGGCCTCTTTGTGGCACCCCAATTTGCCAAGTGCAGCATCATATTTAAGTGGATTAAAGGGGGACAAGCAGCCTAATATTCAACTAAATGTTTTTCATATACCTAAATTCTAGACTACACTCCATACAGATTATGCCCAACATAGCCATGCCAGACTGAAACAAGCAGCTACTGTAGCTAGTTGTGTTCTGTTGTGTAATGTCATCATGTCACCCAGAGAGTTATAAATTACATACATCTCAAATGTAAAACAATTCAATGTGTACTGGGAACAATCTACAATACACAAATAATTAAATTAACAAATCTACTGATCAGTCGACTGAAGTAGCCTGTTTTAATTTCCGTGTTCGGCCCTGCTGACAACCGCTGACACTATTGCAGGAGCAAGTTGCCCCCAAAACGCTGGATAGCAAAGTTATTTGGTCCATATTTATTGCATTTAGTTTTATTTCCTTACAGAAATAGATACTACTACGTAATATTTCTGGTCCTAGACCAGTGCCCCCAGACAACTTTTCACGATTTCCTTTGAAACATGTCATCCGCCCTGGCTTGCCACGCAAACGTCGCATCTAACGTCAACATTTCGTTCCTCCTCTTTCGTTTTGTTTTGTTTGCCTACGCCAAGTGCGTAAATGAGTATGTGACCAAATACCAGTTTAGGAGCACGGATCATCTCACAATTTTACCAACTGGTTATCGAGCTAGCGAAATTTCTTACTAAAAGCTGACTCCAGGGAGCTTTTGCAAATTGAGTTGAGTGAGCACCACCAACCTGCCAACGAAATTTTCCAAGACCGAGCTTTTTCCAGCACTCTGCCCACCGACCACAGCAATTTGCGGTAGGTCCAAGTTACAACTCTGGCCGATGGAACTGAAAGCGTCCTGAAGTTTGTTGATAAGGGGGATCAAATCTTCCATCCCCCGGTTCCCCATGGTTTCGTTGGATCGGCTCCCCTCCCGAACTAACGTTAGCCTACTACGTTAACGTTACGAGTTAGCAAGGTGCTCGGGTTACTCCGAAGTGTTGAATTCCACCTTCCAAGCCGCCCTGTCTTCACTCTGTCAAAGGAAAATATGCTGCTTACAAATTGTGTAACTTTACATTTAGTGGGATTACAGTAATGTGTTCTTATAAACACGAAAAATACTCAAAGTCAACGAAACGGATAGAAAACTCACAAAACAAAACTTCCACCATCCGGTCAGGCAAATCGACATCCGACCTAACCGGTGATAAGGCTACCGCCTCCTGTCAATTAAATAATTGGTCAATCTCACTGTTCGTCTCGAATCACTCTCCTTTCATTGGCTAGTTGTTTTCAACGTCAAAGGGGTGTGTTCACCTCTGGACATTACTTCAATGGACAAATTAATACTTGATGATACAATTATTAAATGACAAGACATGCAAGGATAGCTTCTACGAGTTTGCTGTCAATTATATTGTAATGAAGACATATTTGTTTTACAACTCAATGCAAATATTAGATTACTGTAGTTCCGGTATGTCACGTGCTTGTTGACGTCGTCTGTGTGCAACA
Source organism: Oncorhynchus masou masou (assembly GCF_036934945.1). Lineage (NCBI taxonomy): Eukaryota > Metazoa > Chordata > Actinopteri > Salmoniformes > Salmonidae > Oncorhynchus > Oncorhynchus masou. The sequence continues at coordinate 20,223,117 of NC_088225.1, read as the reverse complement.
ACATGGCTGCGCCCATAGCCAAAAAAGCTGCAACGAGCAGCCTTGAAACAGGCGTAGTTGTCAAGAAAGCCGTTTCCATCGTTGCTCCTCTTGCTCTCCGAATCATCGCCGAATGTCCAGTGACCAAAGCGAGGGCTTGTGATCTCAAACTCCCTCACTGTACGGTCAGCACCCCAGTGTTTATGCCTGTTGGTACACAAGGCACGATGAAGGGAATCACAGTGGACCAACTCGATGATCTGGGATGTCAGATTTGTCTTGGCAACACATACCACTTGGGTATGAGGCCGGTAAGTGTAGCCCAATAATGTAAGAAAGGAGCCTAACGTTACTCTTATAGTCCAAGGACCTTACATGTTCTGTTTAAAGGGGCAATCAGAATTTGCTACATCCATTTTTGGATTTATACATTAATGATATGTACCCATTGATTCTTGAAGAACATCATTTATAAATGCCTCATGAGCTTAGTTCAACTGTCATACCTCCAAAATATATACAATATAACTTTGTTTTACTCCAATCTTTGTAAACAAAGTTAATGTAAACAAACACAGTATAGCCTCAAAACATGGTCAAAGCTATAATTCTGATATCATGGATGGTCAGTCCTTGCATCCATAGCTCAGTCTATGAATTTGAGAATGGTTACATATCTCCAGCCCCATCCCTCAGCGTTTTAGTGAAACAGTGGTGGAGAGGCTTTTTTGTTATTGTTTCAACTGCTGATTTGCACTTTAAAGGCAAATTTGCCCAGGAAGCCAAAACAGCCAAATACTCCATCTAAACGTTAAATGATTCTCACTTGCGGTACGGTTCTAGAAACATAAATCCCCCTACTTTCATATCACATCAAAATAATTGAGCAAATGCACACTTACTTGTTTAACTGGTTTAACACAGTTGCGGCCAACAGTGTTTTTCAGTGACAAAAAGCTGTGTATAACCTTAGAAAGCTGTGTATAACCCTATAAAGCTGTGCATAACCCTACAAAGCTGTGTATAACCCTATAAAGTGTTGTATAACCCTATAAAGCTGTGTATAACCCTATAAAGCTGTGCATAACCCTAGAAAGCTGTGTATAACCCTATAAAGCTGTGTATAAATTTAACCTTTTGTTTTTTGAAAATGATTATTGCTAATATGAAAGATATAAGGTCCTTATGCTTCCAAAACTGTACTGCAAGTGATGCGTGTTAATGTTCAGACTGAGCTTCAGGGCTCTTAACACAACTCCCCTGTGTAGAAGACGTCTTCGTCCAATAACTCTCATGTGTAATGGAACTGAGAGTCATTATCAATGGCTACATTAAGTGGTGCTAGGGCTATTCACATTGTGTATCAAAGATGATTGACCTTGTAGACAGCTCTTTGTTGTCAGTGTCTGGTGTGCTGCAGACAGTGAGGATGGTGTTTGTCTGTCCCATCACAGGGTCCTGAGCTGATTGAGAAAGCAAATGGCCTGCATGGCTTCATGAACTGGAAAAGAAACCTTTTGACTGTGAGTATCAGCTAATGTGTTGACTGCTTAATTGGGCTAAAAAGAACAAGGGTCCCTTTCACCCAAATGTCTGCTTTTCAAGATATGTGAGCATCATATGATGCAAAATGCATCATATGAGGAGGATTTCTGTATTTTGAAGGTCACATATCTTGAAAACTTGAGTGCTGACAAGAAAAACATTTTGGGACTCCAGTATATTGAAACACAAACCAAAAGATAGTTTTTGGTTGGAATTTTCCTTGAATTCCCACCATTTCTACATAGGACAGTGGGGGCTTTCAGATGGTGTCTCTTGTTGAACTATCTGAGGTTACTGAGGAGGGAGTCAAGTTCAAATCTCCTTACGATGGGAAGGAGATCCTTCTGAGTCCTGAGCAGTCAATCGCCATACAGAACAGTCTGGGTAAGAAGGACACAATCCAGTATCCACTCCAAATGAATCAGTCTGGAAAGTAAAGCCACTCATTTTAATTTTAATATCGCACCATTTCTGTTTTGTCCAGGGTCAGACATCATGATGCAGTTGGATGATGTGGTCAGCAGTACGGTGACTGGGCCGCGGGTGGAGGAGGCTACGTGGAGATCGATTCGCTGGCTGGACCGCTGCATTGCAGCCAATAAGAATCCAGATAGACAGAACCTGTTTGCCATCATCCAGGGGGGCCTGAACGCAGAGCTGCGCAAAGCCTGTCTAGACGGTAAGATGTTCCCCCCCTGTTTCATCTATGTCTATCGATGACTAGCCTCCCTCAAAGCCATTCAGCACAGAAAATTGCTCTGTCTTCATGCTAATTAGTTTAACATCTTATTTTGGAAATACAGTGGAGAAGAGCTAATGAAAAATACATTATCTGTGCAGATGCTGATACCAAATTTCGTGAAATGTAAAAAATATTTTTCTGTTCCTGTGCTTTTTACAGAAATGACAAAACGGGATGTTCCTGGCTTTGCTATCGGTGGGTTGAGCGGAGGTGAGGAGAAGGATGATTTCTGGAGGATGGTGACACTCAGCACAGACCACCTGCCTCGGGAGAAGCCTCGCTACCTCATGGGGGTTGGGTATGGCTGCCATCTTCCTTATGTTATAACAGCACATTTACATCCATAAATGGCATAAGTTGCAAATGTTTTGTCGTGCCGTACAGACATTTCTATGTATGTGGTTCATGTGTTTTGCTGTGGGTCACAGTTATGCAGTAGACCTGGTGGTGTGTGTTGCTCTGGGTTGTGACATGTTTGACTGTGTCTTCCCAACACGCACTGCAGTAAGTATTCCATTCTCTTACATATTATGAGTCACCTACTCTCTATTAATTGACTTCAAAATAAATATTCTTATCATAAGTGCAGAGAAACCCAATAGCTTCTTTTATCATTTAGTCCATAGCAGTACTACTTTCTTTATAATGATTATATCGATGATTATGGTTATGATGATAATGAAGTGATCTTCTTCCTTTCATCCCAGAGGTTTGGCTCAGCCTCTGGTCCCGTGGGGATCTCTGACGATTACCAAGAAACAGTTTGCCAAGGACCTACAGGCAATAGATCCAGACTGCCAGTGCCCCACCTGCCGGAGGTAAAGGCATATTAACCCTGGTACACTGAGGGACAGAATACGGAGGGTTGAAGGAATGGAGTATGTAGGGGTTAGAGAAACTGGCTTACAAATCTCAATTCTCTTCAATGGATGTTTTTAGTTGTAGGCTGAATGATTCTGAGCATTGTTTTCTCATGGGGTGTCAGGGTAGCCTAGTGGTTAGAGCGTTGGAACAGTAACCAAAAGGTTGCTAGATTGAATCCCCGAGCTGACAAGGTAAACATCTGTTGCTCTGTCCCTGAACAAGGCAGTTAATCCACTGTTCCTAGGCCATCATTGTAAATAATATAACTAGTTCAATAAAGGTTAAATATATCAATTAAAAAAATTACATTATCACTTTTCATTTTCTCCCCAATGACTCCAGGCACAGTCGGGCCTATCTGCATGCTCTGTTCAAGAGTGACACCGCAGCCATGCATCACATTACCATCCACAACATCTCCTACCAGGTCTGTGTTTCTATAATGGTTAATAGTTTCCTTTTGTTACTATTTGCCATAGATGAGATAACAACCTTATCCTCTATCTTTGCATTCAGCTCACTCTGATGCGGTCGATGAGACAGAGCATCATAGATGGTCGCTTCCCAGACTTTGTGAGGACATTCATGAAGAGAATGTTCCCCTCTCCTGAACAGTATCCAGGCTGGGCGGTAGATGCTCTAGGAACAGTCAACATCACATTGAATTAAACTGCTTTATACAGCCTGGGACTTCCTCTGAAATGCCCAATAAGACCTTTTATATGAGAAATCAGATCTCCTTTTTAAAAATTGTTTGGTTTGTTATGAAATTGCCTTTTCTACTTTTATGCTTCACTTGGGTAATTGCTTCTGCCTGTATATTCTGTCAGACTTACTCCTGAATGGTTCAATGACGTTCAATGATATTTTACTGTCTTTATGATTTAGTTCCGTTCATGTTTTGTTACAGTATGGTTAGTTTCTTTTTTGTCATTTATATGCTAAACATTCGGTTGAAAGTTCTGAATTTACATTGTACTGCTTTCAACTCCTGTCAGACATACAGTACCTTTGTGACATCCAGTTTTCACTCTGCAGACCTTTTCAGTGTATGAAAATGTAGGAGTAGAGTAGTGTTGTTGAAGTCCAGGAACTGTCTCCTCTGATATATTCAGACACTTTTAGTTGTTACCATGGCTACAGACCAGCGGCCCACCCTCTTTAAATTCCATGCATGACTTCTAACACAGAAATGTGTCATGAACTAACAATTAGAGAGATTTTGGAACATTTCCTAGGGCTTATTATCGACCTTTACCAGCAGGAGGAAGCGAATACATTTCTATAATTGAGTTCTGTTTTGTTGTGCAAGAGATGAGGTCACAGGAACCCACATTTGTGTGCTTTTGACTTTGGGCCACTAGAGGGCAAAAATATTCTAAACCTGATGAAAATGCATGTGAGCCAGATTACACCATCTGTTTAGTTGACATGCTGGAGAAGTTTCATAGGTAGGAATGGGAATTCTACCCACCCACTTTGGTTCAAAAGCAGAGAAGTAGAGCATGTATGGTTTAGTCAGATTTGCATGCTGAGGGCAGACAGAGTAGTGGCAAACCAATTCTCAAGGAAGTTGCTTAGGGGATCACAATTTTCTGTGTCTCCGAAGTGCTACTTTCTCAAACAAAAAATGACACCCAATACAATGAGTTCCAGCAGTCAAGACAGTCGGAGGACAGAGAATAATTGGGTGTCATAATCTGCCATTGAAGCAAACCAGGATCAAAGACACATTGGAAAACAATAGGCAATATTTTTTTGTTGATTCCAATGTTTAGGTTTTTGTTCCAGAAACAACATTTTGTTTGATTGGTTCCTGTTTTTCTATTAGAAATTGAGGTCCTTTCTGTTTCAGTTTTTCATTGTAATGTAATGTAATTAAAGATTTAATAGGCTACGTTGCAGTTGTAAAAGCACCTGTTGCCTTTAGTTGAGAGACAAGATCTTTAAATAAAGCCACCCTGTATAGGCTACAGAGTTTATACATGGGTTGTAATTGTTAATACCTGTCAGTTATTAGTTTATAATGCTAAACAAATAATAATAATAAACATGTAATAGTAATGAGCAAGTTATTCTTTCATGACTCAACACATTTGACACAGTTTTACCTAAGTGTACGTGTCACTTGAATTAGATTATTTTATGGGATATTGTAGTCCTATTGGATGAATTCTCTAAGAATATTGCCTTTATCTACAGTCGTGGCCAAAAGTTTTGAGAATGACACATATTAATTATCACCGAGTCTGCTGCCTCAGGTTGTATGATGGCAATTTGCATATACTCAAATCAAATTTTATTTTATTATACTCCAGAATGTTATGAAGAGTAATCAGATGTAATCAGATGAATTGCAATTAATTGCAAAGTCCCTCTTTGCCATGCAATTGAACTGAATCCCCAAAAAACATTGCCCTGCCACAAAAGGACCAGCTCACATCATGTCAGTGATTCTCTCGTTAACACAGGTGTGAGTGTTGACAAGGACAAGGCTGGTGATCACTCTGTCATGCTGATTGAGTTTGAATAATAGACTGGAAGCTTCAAAAGGAGGGCGGTGCTTGGAATCATTGTTCTTCCTCTGTCAATCATGGTTACCTGTAAGGAAACACGTGCCGTCAAAAAGTTCTTGACATGCAAGGATATTGCTGCCAGTAAGATTGCACCTAAATCAACCATTTGTCGGATCATCAAGAACTTCCAAGGAGAGTGGTTCAATTGTTGTGAAGAATGCTTCAGGACGCCCAAGAAAGTCCAGCAAGCACCAGGACCGTCTCCTAAGTTGATTCAGCTGCGGGATCGGGGCACCACCAGTACAGAACTTGCTCAAGAATGGCAGCAGGCAGGTGTGTGTGCATCTGCACGCACAGTGAGGCAAAGACTTTTGGAGGATGGCCTGGTGTCAAGAAGGGCAGCAAAGAAGCCACTTTTCTCCAGGAAAAACAGCAGGGACAGACTGATATTCTGCAAAAGGTACAGGGATTGGACTGCTGAGGACTGGTTTAAAGTAATTTTCGCTGATGAATCCCCTTTCCGATTGTTTGGGGCACCCGGAAAAAAGCTTGTCCAGAGAAGACGAGGTGAGAGCTACAATCAGTCCTGTGTCATGCCAACAGTAAAGCATCCTGAGACCATTCATGTGTGGGGTTGCTTCTCAGCCAAGGGAGTGGGCTCACTCACAATTTTGCCTAAGAACACAGCCATGAATAAAGAATGGTACCAACACATCCTCCGAGAGCAACTTCTCCCAACCATCCAGGAACAGTTTGGTGACAAACAATGCCTTTTTCCAGCATGATGGAGCACCTTGCCATAAGGCAAAAGTGATAACTAAGTGACTCGGGGACCAACACATCGATATGTTGTGTCCATGGCCAGGAAACTCCCCAGACCTTAATCCCATTGAGAACTTGTGGTCAATCCTCAAGAGGCGGATGGACAAACAAAACCCACAAATTCTGACAAACTCCAAGCATTGATTATGCAATAATGGGCTGCTATCTGTCAGGGTGTGGCCCAGAAGTTAATTGACAGCATACCAGGGCGGATTGCAGAGGTCTTGAAAAAAACATTGAAGGGTCAACACTGCAAATATTGACTCTTTGCATCAACTTCATGTCATTGTCAATAAAAGGCTTTGACACTTGTGAAATGCTTGTAATTATACTTCAGCATTCCATAGTAACATCTAACAAAAGTAACAAAATATCTAAAGACACTGAAGCAGCAAACTTTGTGGAAATTAATATTTGTGTCATTCTCAAAACTTTTGGCCATGACTGTACACAGCTGCACAGTTATTTATTTTGCACAGTTGCCTGCATAACAATTGGCATGCCATGCAGAATCGACCAAGTGTTGTCATGCATAGGTGTAAAAGGTGGCAGGGAAGTCAGGCGCAGGAGAGTCAAATGGAGTGTAAAATGGAGTCTTTTAATAAAGTTCACGGAGTATGCTCCATAACACTAAAAGTACATAACAAACAAACATGGGTACAAGGACCCGACGCGCACCTATACAACAAACACACTACACTGACAATAAAACAATCTCTGACAAAGACATGAGGGGAAACAGAGGGTTATATACACAACAGGTAATGAATGGGATTGAAAACAGGTGTGTGGGAAGACAAGACAAAACCAATGGAAAATGAAAAAAGGATCCATGATGGCTAGAAGACCGGTGACGTCGAACGCCGAGCACTGCCCGAACAAGGAGAGGCAACGACTTCGGCAGAAGTCGTGACAAGTGTGAACAAATACAACTTAACTGTTTCTTAATGTACTTTGGTAAAAACCAACAACTAGGGGGGTCTAACTCATATAGCCCCAGGGGCCGCATTCGGTCTTCAACGAGATCCAGCGGGCCACGTTGAAAATGGGTTATATTTCCATGTAATCAAAATGTACAAAACATATTTGACTATCCATTGTTTTGGGAATGTTCTGTGCTCTCTGAATGTTTGGGGATTAGCCTATTATTGAGCTAGACAGTTAAGAATTTGTATGAATGTACAGTTGAAGTTGGAAGTTTACAGTTTTAATGACTCCAACCTAAGTGTATTTCCATCACTCCACAAATGTCTTGTTAACAATCTATAGTTTTGGCAAGTAGGTTAAGACATTTACTTCGTGCATGACACAAGTTATTTTTCCAACAATTGTTTTCAGATAGATTATTTTACTTATAATCCACTGTATCACAATTCCAGTGGGTCAAAAGTTTGCATACACTAAGTTGGCTGTGCCTTTAAACAACTTGGAAAATTCCATTAAATGATGTCATGGCTTTAGAAGCTTCTAATTGACATCATTTGAGTCAATTGGAGGTGTACCTGTGGATGTATTTCAAGTCCTACCTTCAAACTCAGTGCCTCTTTGCTTGACATTATGGGACAATCAAAAGAAATCAGCCAAGACCTCAGAAATCAAATTGTAGACCTCCACAAGTCTGGTTCATCCTTGGGAGAAATTTCCAAACACCTGAAGGTGCCACCTTCATCTGTACAAACAATAGTACGCAAGTATAAACACCATGGGACCACGCAGCCATCATACCGCTCAGGAAGGAGACGCGTTCTGTCTCCTAGAGATGAACGTACTTTGCTGCTAACAGTACAAATCAATCCCAGAACAACAGCAAAGGACCTTGTGAAGATGCTGGAGGAAACAGGTACAAAAGTATCTATATCCACAGTAATACGAGTCCTATATCGACATAACCTGAAAGGCCTCTCAGCAAGGAAGAAGCCACTGCTCCAAAACCGCGATTAAAAAAGCCAGACTACGGTTTGAAACTGCACATGGAGACGAAGATTGTACTTTTTGGAGAAATGTCCTCTGGTCTAATGAAACAAAAATAGAACTGTTTGGCCATAATGACCATCATTATGTTTGGAGGAAAAAGGGGGAAGCTTGCAAGCCGAAGAACACCATCCCAACCGTGAAGCACGGGGGTGGCAGCATTATGTTGTGGGGGTGCTTTGCTGCAGGAGGTACTGGTGCACTTCACAAAATAGATGGCATCATGAGGTAGGAAAATTATGTGGATATATTGAAGCAACATCTCAAGACTTCAGTCATGAAGTTAAAGCTTGGTCACAAATGGGTCTTCCAAGTGGACAATGACCCCAAGCAGACTTCCAAAGTTGTGACAAAATGGCTTAAGGACAACAAAGTCAAGGTATAGGAGTGGCCATCACAAAGCCCTGACCTCAATCCTATAGAAGATTTGCGGGTAGAACTGAAAAGGCGTGTGTGAGCAAGGAGGCCTACAAAGCTGACTCAGTTACACCAGCTCTGTCAGGAGGAATGGGCCAAAATTCACCCAACTTATTGTGGGAAGCTTGTGGAAGGCTACCTGAAACGTTTGACCCAAATTGAACAATTTAAAGACAATGTTACCAAATACTAATTGAGTGTATGTAAATTAATGACCCACTGGGAATGTGATGAAAGAAATAAAAGCTCAAATAAATCATTCTCTCTACTATTATTCTGACATTTCACATTCTTAAAAAAAGTGGTGATCCTAACTGATTTAACACAGGGGATTTTTAATGGGATTAAATGTCAGGAATTGTGAAAAACTGAGGTTAAATGTATTTGGTGAAGGTGTATGTAAACTTGCGTCTTCAACTGTAGTCAGTTTATTGACTGACCGTCCAGTATGAATATAAGTCCATTATCATTTCTACACAGTTTTGATTTGGTTTTAGTCATTTGAAAGTTTATAGAGAAATTAGGTCCTTAAATGGATTAATTTAATATCGCATATGACTCATAAATGGTTTATTGAGCTTACATTCACAAGAATTAGAGCATGACCTGAATAAATGAACTAAATAAACAAGGCATCTTCAATAAAACGACAACACATCACTATAAAGCTCATGCAAATATGATTTGTTCAGTATTTAAAATGTGCCCTGCGGGGATTTGGGCTTGTAACCTACTGCTCGTAGGTTATGTAATTGTTCGAGCAAATGGGTCTGCTTTCGCTGCGTCCATAAAGAGCCAGCGGATGTTCAAAGAGACAACCAGTTGCTCCGCATCCTGTCAAGCCAAAAGTACTCACGTGCATGTCACGGCGGAGCATCCTCGACCTGTTGCATTGGAAGAAGAAAGATATTACATTGTGTCAGTAATAAATTAACAACATTTTAGGGTGCTCATACAGGTATGTGTTATTTGGAAGTTGAATAACAAAATAATTGTTCATTTCGATAAGCCCCTCTAGAAGCGTCTCTGTTTGTTCGCATCTCAATCTCTGGCATTGTGCGCTGGTGTGTTCGGCGCTCAGGAGGAGACCATGGTAGTGGTAGAGCTGGAGAAGGAGGTGCTCCCGCTGCCTCCACGGTACCGGTTCCGAGACCTGTTGCTGGGTGACTGGCAGGCTGATGACAGGTAGGACATCTATTCCAACTTGTTTATCCTGAAGAAACCTGTGTTGGCGCACAACAATCTAGCCTACCCATGGTACCCTGTAGTTGCTCACAAGTTAAAATAATCGTCATTTGCAGTCCCTCACTAAGCTAAGAAATTCGTCTTTACGTTGCCATCGCAACCAAAAAAAGAGCACGTATGCTACTGTAATAATGTCATTTTTATTGATCTGGCTCTGTTGATGGCGCTGTGAAAGAGGATAGGCTACAACGAGCCACTGTGCAGCAGCAACAGGTTTCATAATGGAAAAGACTGAACTAAATGCACAGACTCCATGTTAATGCTTATGTGTGTGTGCATGCGTGTGCTTGCATAGGCATTAGGTTTTTTCAGCTATGCATATTGTCCATGGGTGGAAGTCAGGCATGTCAAATCCATTTTGATATTTATAATTATGAACGTATATTTGGGAAAGTGTTAATAATTAGGTAGTAATGTCAGCCTCTGGCAGCCATTAATTTAGTCATTATACCACCTATCTATTATTGATCAAGCCTTAGATTGGGTTGACTTATCATGCTCCCTTTCTTTAGCCAGGCTAGGTATGGTCAGGGCTGTTCCAAAAGCAGAACATATGGCCCTACCAAGAGTGTCTGTTAACCTGTACTTAACCATCCATTTTCAGGATAATGTATTTGTTATGGTTTCCCCATACATATTTATTAATAGGAGTATGCTTGCCACACTTGGTGTGGATATTTCATTATAGGGACTAATGCAATACTGATCCACCATTTCACAACTGGACCCCTGGTTGGGAGGTGAGAAATGAGGACCAAAATAGCAGGTTCACGTTTTTTTTGGACTGAGTTTTGTCCTGGAGGCATAACTGAGCGATTTGCGATAGATAGGCCAGCTGCAAAGTCAAAATTCATGACGAAAAACACTAACCTGCACCAAAACACTTGCTTGTGGTCTTCCTCCTGAGTGGGTGTTTAAAATCACATCATTTAAGAAGACTATATGTACTGAACAAAAATATGAACGCACATGTAAAGTGTTGGTCCCATTGTTCATGAGGTGAAATAAAAGATCCCAGAAATGTTCCATATGTACAAAAAGCTTATTTCTCTCAAATTTGGTGCACAAATTTGTTTACATGCCTCTTGGTGAGCATTTCTCCTTTGCCAAGATAATCCATCCACCAGACAGATGTGGCATATCAAGAAGCTGATTAAACAGCATGATCATTACACAGGTGCACCTTGTGTTGGGGACAATAAAATACCACAGATGTCTCAAGTGTTGAGGGAGTGTGCAATTGGCATGCTGACTGCAGGAATGCCCAACAGAGCTGTTGCCAGAGAATTGAATGTTCATATCTTGATCATCAGTGGCCGACAACGTCGTTTTAGAGAATTTGGCAGTACATCCAACTGGCCTCACAACCGCAGACCACATGTAACCACGCCAGCCCAGGACCTCCACATCCGGCCGAGGAGTAGTTCTGTCTGTAATAAAGCCCTTTTGTGTGGAAAACTCATCCTGATTGGCTGGGCCTGACTCCCCAGTGGGTGGACTTGGCTCCCATGGGGTGGGCCTATGCCCTCCCAGACCCACTCATGGCTGCGCTCCTGCCCAGTCATGTGAAATACATAGATTAGGGCCAAATGAATGTGTTTCAATTGACTGATTTCCTCCTATGAACCATAACTCAGTAAAATCTTTGAAATTGTTGCATGTTGCATTTATATTTTTGTTCAGAATAAAAAAGTGTTGAAGAAGGCTTCCATTTAATCAACATTATCCAATACTACAGAGGCAGTAATACTACGGTTGATTGGCCCTGGTCGCAAAAATAAACAGTCATGCTATAACATTACTGAAACTATATCTGAGATATGTCACAAATGGGGTGTTATAATCGTATTTGTCTCTCAGAGCTGAAAAGGACCCTAGCTTCACTTACAATACTATTATTTCCCATGAACTCCCAAAGGTCTTATTGTTAAGTGTGAAGTACAGGCCTTGTGGTCTGTGCATGGTCATCCTCTCACCAGTAGCCTCTTGTAATGTGTAACCTCACTCAGATGGGGAGAAAGATACATCCTGGTTACAGTTCAGTGGTGAAAGTCAAGGTTGTCTTTAGCACAGTGAGGCCCTTTCCTTTCTTCGGAATGCAGTTAGAATGTGATCTACATAGATATCTGTCCATCCAACCCCTGGAAAGAGTAGAAGATCAGTCTTCTTGGTATTAACTAAAACACCGTAGCCAAATGTCTGAGGAGGAGGATGGAAAATGCATATGACAGAAACAAAGTGGACATTAAGTGGGGAACATGAGGGCCATAAACATTGGGACTGTCTCCATTGTCTGCATGGCTGAGAGCTTCCAGGAACACTGAGCAGATGTGCTTCAACTGCTGCTCCCAGAGAGAGCACATTGTTGTACTACTTATGTATAATGTATTCCCTGCTGTAGTGGAGATGGCTGGGTGCTCATCACTCCAAATGCTTCAGCAGGCACAGTGCTGCTCAGAGCGACACAGTGGGATCTCTTCATGTTCACTCTGCACTCCTCTTTGGTGAATGTGGCAGCAGACACTCTCTCACACACTCTCTCTCTCTCTCACGCACACACACACACACACACACACACACACACACACACACACACACACACACACACACACACACACACACACACACACACACACACACACACACACACACACACACACACACACACACACACACACACACACACACACACACACACACACACACACGCACACACGCACACACACATACGTACATAACCCTCCTCTAATCACACACCCAGCAGTTGGAACTGAGTGCCACTCCTATTCAATGGGACTGGGTTTCAATAAGAGAAAAGTGACTAAATGATGTTTGAAGCTGGTGTGGTGATGGGAATGTAAGGGTTTGAGTGTGTGTGTGTGTGTGTGTGTGTGTGTGTGTGTGTGTGTGTGTGTGTGTGTGTGTGTGTGTGTGTGTGTGTGTGTGTGTGTGTGTGTGTGTGTGTGTGTGTGTGTGTGTGTGTGTGGTCATGTGAGAGAGAGTTAGTGAGAAAAAAAGTGAGCGAAAGACAGAGACAGAATGAAAGCGAGAAGGAGGGATGCAGGGCATTTTATCCTATCCTGATTCATGGTGTTGATCCCAATGGCTGTGGGAGTATTACCAGGTAAAAATGGACTCGGTGCAGGAGAGTCGGCTGATTAATGGTGACAGACAGCTTAATTCCCAGGCTGAATCACAGACAGTTTGTCCTGCATGTCACAATGTTTGCTCTATTAATCAATGCTTCAACACTCTCCCACTTACACACACACACACACACACACACACACACACACACACACACACACACACACACACACACACACACACACACACACACACACACACACACACACACACACACACACACACACACACACACACACACACACACACACACAGAAACAAACAAACACGTACATACTCACACTAGGATCCTCACACACATGCTTACATATGCACACACGCACACATACATATCACATACTTACACACACACACACAACCAGAGAATGTTCACACATCTACGTACATAGTCACACATGTTCACACATCTTGCACGCGTAAGTTATCTTTTTTTCACATACACACACATTGTGCTCTGGGAAAACACACATTACTGAGCCCTTTAACTCCCCCTCCACTCACTCTGTCGCTCATGGACCCTCTTCCCCTTCACTATTTCCTCAACACATAGTTCCATGTCGTTACTTTACCCTTCTTGAACTCCCTCCTCCCCTTTCCTCCCCTTTCCTCCCCTTTCCATGTTTGTTTTGATTGCTGGAGTGCCTCTTGTCTTCACACACCACAAACACTCTACTCAGACTTCCACTGAAGTAGCCTCATAGCAAACATTCCTGTAAGCTCGCGAGATCAGGCGGCTTACAAGGCCGCTCAAGGCCTCTCGTCTGGATTCTGAATTCTGAATTTAACTACAGCAGTGGTGATATTTTATGGTTTATGCTGTGATATGCTAAAAAGATTCATTTGTCAACTATCAGTGAACACTATTGTTACAGACAGTCCCTTCTGTCAGCAGGTATGACACAAGTATTATACACGTTCATCCTGAGATGAAATGCAATGATCACCACAACAGACAAGGGTTTACAGCTTGAAGTACAGCTGTAAACCCTTGTTATTTTCTGCCGATTATTGCCTTTCAGCTCAGAGTGAACCTTTACAATTGCTTCCCTCGCTTGTTTGACCTATCATCATCGTATAGGTCAGGTGAAGGGAGCTGGACTTGCTCCCTCATTGGTTGTTCCATGTGAGCGGTGACAAGGATATTTTCCTTTCATTAGTACAGCAGTGATGGTCTTGAATCAAGCACTTGATGGACCATTTGTACACAACCCAGAGCTAAATACTTCATCAAGTGTTTGTTTGATGGTTGTCTATACACAACAAGAATAATGTCTGTGCAGCCTTCTTACTTGGCGCTCACTATGGCATGGCAATCTATTCAAGTGCCAATGTTTCGTTCCAACACCCACTTGCCAGTCTGAGGTTGGATGACACACACACACAGACACACACAGTTTATGACACACACAGTTTATGACACACACAGAGGGAAAGGAATCTCCCCCACAGTATGACTTGCTTGGCTGAATTGTTTAGAGTGGAATGAGACAGTCTCATCACAGCAGCCAGTCTCAGTGGGGCTTGGAGCAAAGTCTGGTATTGTCATACAAATGAGAGCTTTTTGTCTCTTTTTGACTGTCGCCTTCCCCCATCATCCCTCATTCAATCTCACCCACATCTCTGCTATTTTCTCTTCCAACGCTCCAGCTCCTTCTGGCTCATTGGGGTTACTTGATAGCTACCTACACAAATAGCTAGCTAGAACAGTGTTAATAAGATCATTTCATTAAAAAGATTAAACGCAATACAAATAAGTTCTCCAGTAGCCATCTACTGAGGGAGCTAAGAGCTGTGTTGTCAGTCATTTCCCAGCAACTTCAGTAAAAAGGATGAAAGAACCGGAACATGATTAGTAGCCATTGAAACTGCTAATATTCATAGTCTGCTTCTCCCTGATCACTATGAGGAAGTGATCTGTTGCTGCTCAATATCTAGATCTGAGATGGGTTTAACATCTTGTAAATTAACTCATCTAATGTGATTCTCCAATAAGGAATCCAGCATTACAGAGAATTATGCAGCACAAATGGTTGATACGAGGGACAGAATAGTACAAAGAGAGTGATACAGAGATACAGATGGAGTCTGTGATCAGATCTGAGGCAGGGAGAGAGGAGGTGGTGGAGGTGAGAGGGGCATTGTGGGTGTCAGAGTCCACAAAGCTCTAATGAGCTTCCTGATTGATGTGAAGTGTTTTGGGTAAACCTCCAACACACCCAGTAGGTAAACATTAGCATCAAAGTAAACAACAACAAAAAACAGTTTTAATGTGAATTAATTTGGTTGAGGTTTTCAATTGGCAGGCAGAATCATCCACAATGTTTAGCCCTGAAGCTGAGGCACGGTGGGCATCTCAGCCTTGACAGATTAAACAGCCTGGGCTGAACGGAGGAGGCAGGCCTTCATTCAGAAATCAAATTATCAGGGAGGTAGAGAACCTAGGCAGACTCCTGGCCCATGTTGTTGGTTGGTGTGTTCTTCTCTCACCATGCAGTGGGGAATACTCGGGTTCGTATTGTGTAATGTTGGGTCTTCCTCTCTGCTAGGTATAAGATACTGTAGCCATATCCCGTCTCTTAGTAGGAATGTTGTGTATCAGAACAGTGTGTTTTGTACCTCACCTGGTCTCAGTTTAATGTATGAAATATGTTGATGTGTTCTCCTCTCCTCTCCTCTCAACATCCAGTGGGGAGTACTCTGTACCATACTAATACTGTTTAATGCTGGAGCTGCCTCCATACTCTGTACCATACTAATGCTGTTTAATGCTGGAGCTGCCTCCATACTCTGTACCATACTAATACTGTTTAATGCTGGAGCTGCCTCCATACTCTGTACCATACTAATACTGTTTAAATTATACTGTACCATATAATGCTGTTTAATGCTGGAGCTGCCTCCATACTCTGTACCATACTAATACTGTATAATGCTGGAGCTGCCTCCATACTCTGTACCATACTAATACTGTTTAATGCTGGAGCTGCCTCCATACTCTGTACCATACTAATGCTGTTTAATGCTGGAGCTGCCTCCATACTCTGTACTATAATAATACTGTATAATGCTGGGGCTGCCTCCATACTCTGTACCATACTAATGCTGTTTAATGCTGGAGCTGCCTCCATACTCTGTACCATAATAATACTGTATAATGTTGGAGCTGCCTCCATACTCTGTACCATAATAATACTGTATAATGTTGGGGCTGCCTCCATACTCTGTACCATAATAATACTGTATAATGTTGGAGCTGCCTCCATACTCTGTACCATAATAATACTGTATAATGCTGGGGCTGCCTCCATACTCTGTACCATAATAATACTGTATAATGCTGGAGCTGCCTCCATACTCTGTACCATACTAATACTGTTTAATGCTGGAGCTGCCTCCATTCTCTGTACCATAATTATACTGTATAATGCTGGGGCTGCCTCCATACTCTGTACCATAATAATACTGTATAATGTTGGGGCTGCCTCCATACTCTGTACCATAATAATACTGTATAATGTTGGAGCTGCCTCCATACTCTGTACCATAATAATACTGTATAATGCTGGGGCTGCCTCCATTCTCTGTACCATAATTATACTGTATAATGTTGGGGCTGCCTCCATACTCTGTACCATAATAATACTGTATAATGCTGGGGCTGCCTCCATTCTCTGTACCATAATTATACTGTATAATGTTGGGGCTGCCTCCATACTCTGTACCATAATAATACTGTATAATGTTGGGGCTGCCTCCATACTCTGTATCATAATAATACTGTATAATGCTGGGGCTGCCTCCATACTCTGTACCATAATAATACTGTATAATGCTGGAGCTGCCTCCATACTCTGTACCATAATTATACTGTATAATGCTGGGGCTGCCTCCATACTCTGTACCATAATAATACTGTATAATGTTGGGGCAGCCTCCATACTCTGTACCATAATAATACTGTATAATGTTGGAGCTGCCTCCATACTCTGTACCATAATAATACTGTATAATGCTGGGGCTGCCTCCATTCTCTGTACCATAATTATACTGTATAATGTTGGGGCTGCCTCCATACTCTGTACCATACTAATACTGTATAATGTTGGAGCTGCCTCCATACTCTGTATCATAATTATACTGTATAATGTTGGGGCTGCCTCCATACTCTGTATCATAATAATACTGTATAATGCTGGAGCTGCCTCCATACTCTGTATCATAATAATACTGTATAATGCTGGAGCTGCCTCCATACTCTGTACCATAATTATACTGTATAATGCTGGGGTTGCCTCCATACTTTGTACCATAATAATACTGTATATTGTTGGAGCTGCCTCCATACTCTGTACCATAATAATACTGTATATTGTTGGAGCTGCCTCCATACTCTGTACCATAATTATACTGTATAATGCTGGGGTTGCCTCCATACTCTGTACCATAATAATACTGTATATTGTTGGAGCTGCCTCCATACTCTGTACCATAATTATACTGTATAATGCTGGGGTTGCCTCCATACTCTGTACCATAATAATACTGTATATTGTTGGAGCTGCCTCCATACTCTGTACCATAATAATACTGTATAATGTTGGAGCTGCCTCCATACTCTGTACCATAATTATACTGTATAATGCTGGGGCTGCCTCCATACTCTGTATCATAATAATACTGTATAATGTTGGGGCTGCCTCCATACTCTGTATCATAATAATACTGTATAATGTTGGGGCTGCCTCCATACTCTGTGCCATAATAATACTGTATAATGTTGGGGCTGCCTCCATACTCTGTACCATAATAATACTGTATAATGCTGGGGCTGCCTCCATACTCTGTATCATAATAACACTGTATAATGTTGGGGCTGCCTCCATACTCTGTACCATAATAATACTGTATAATGTTGGAGCTGCCTCCATACTCTGTACCATAATAACACTGTATAATGTTGGGGCTGCCTCCATACTCTGTACCATACTAATACTGTATAATGTTGGAGCTGCCTCCATACTCTGTATCATAATAATACTGTATAATGTTGGGGCTGCCTCCATACTCTGTATCATAACAACACTGTATAATGTTGGGGCTGCCTCCATACTCTGTACCATAATAATACTGTATAATGCTGGGGCTGCCTCCATACTCTGTACCATAACAACACTGTATAATGTTGGGGCTGCCTCCATACTCTGTACCATAATAATACTGTATAATGCTGGGGCTGCCTCCATACTCTGTACCATAATAACACTGTATAATGCTGGGGCTGCCTCCATACTCTGTACCATAATAATACTGTATAATGCTGGGGCTGCCTCCATACTCTGTACCATAATAATACTGTATAATGCTGGGGCTGCCTCCATACTCTGTATCATAATAATACTGTATAATGCTGGGGCTGCCTCCATACTCTGTACCATAATAATACTGTATAATGCTGGGGCTGCCTCCATACTCTGTACCATAATAATACTGTATAATGCTGGGGCTGCCTCCATACTCTGTACCATAATAATACTGTATAATGTTGGGGCTGCCTCCATACTCTGTATCATAATAATACTGTATAATGTTGGGGCTGCCTCCATACTCTGTATCATAATAATACTGTATAATGCTGGGGCTGCCTCCATACTCTGTATCATAATAATACTGTATAATGCTGGGGCTGCCTCCATACTCTGTACCATAATAATACTGTATAATGCTGGGGCTGCCTCCATACTCTGTACCATAATAATACTGTATAATGCTGGGGCTGCCTCCATACTCTGTACCATAATAATACTGTATAATGTTGGGGCTGCCTCCATACTCTGTACCATAATAATACTGTATAATGCTGGGGCTGCCTCCATACTCTGTATCATAATAACACTGTATAATGTTGGGGCTGCCTCCATACTCTGTACCATAATAATACTGTATAATGCTGGGGCTGCCTCCATACTCTGTACCATAACAACACTGTATAATGTTGGGGCTGCCTCCATACTCTGTACCATAATAATACTGTATAATGCTGGGGCTGCCTCCATACTCTGTACCATAATAATACTGTATAATGCTGGGGTTGCCTCCATACTCTGTATCATAATAATACTGTATAATGCTGGGGCTGCCTCCATACTCTGTACCATAATAACACTGTATAATGCTGGGGCTGCCTCCATACTCTGTACCATAATAATACTGTATAATGTTGGGGCTGCCTCCATACTCTGTACCATAATAATACTGTATAATGTTGGGGCTGCCTCCATACTCTGTATCATAATAATACTGTATAATGTTGGGGCTGCCTCCATACTCTGTATCATAATAATACTACTGGGGCTGCCTCCATACTCTGTATCATAATAATACTGTATAATGCTGGGGCTGCCTCCATACTCTGTACCATAATAATACTGTATAATGCTGGGGCTGCCTCCATACTCTGTACCATAATAATACTGTATAATGCTGGGGCTGCCTCCATACTCTGTACCATAATAATACTGTATAATGTTGGGGCTGCCTCCATACTCTTACCATAATAATACTGTATAATGCTGGGGCTGCCTCCATACTCTGTATCATAATAATACTGTATAATGTTGGGGCTGCCTCCATACTCTGTACCATAATAATACTGTATAATGCTGGGGCTGCCTCCATACTCTGTATCATAATAATACTGTATAATGTTGGGGCTGCCTCCATACTCTGTATCATAATAATACTGTATAATTTTGGGGCTGCCTCCATACTCTGTACCATAATAATACTGTATAATGCTGGAGCTGCCTCCATACTCTGTACCATAATTATACTGTATAATGTTGGGGCTGCCTCCATACTCTGTACCATACTAATACTGTATAATGCTGGGGCTGCCTCCATACTCTGTACCATAATAATACTGTATAATGTTGGGGCTGCCTCCATACTCTGTACCATACTAATACTGTATAATGCTGGGGCTGCCTCCATACTCTGTACCATAATAATACTGTATAATGCTGGGGCTGCCTCCATACTCTGTATCATAATAATACTGTATAATGTTGGGGCTGCCTCCATACTCTGTACCATAATAATACTGTATAATGCTGGGGCTGCCTCCATACTCTGTATCATAATAATACTGTATAATGCTGGGGCTGCCTCCATACTCTGTATCATAATAATACTGTATAATTTTGGCGCTGCCTCCATACTCTGTACCATAATAATACTGTATAATGCTGGAGCTGCCTCCATACTCTGTACCATAATAATACTGTTTAATGCTGGGGCTGCCTCCATACTCTGTACCATAATAATACTGTATAATGTTGGGGTCGCCTCCATACTCTGTACCATAATAATACTGTTTAATGCTGGAGCTGCCTCCATACTCTGTATCATAATAATACTGTATAATGTTGGAGCTGCCTCCATACTCTGTACCATAATAATACTGTATAATGTTGGGGCTGCCTCCATACTCTGTACCATACTAATACTGTTTAATGCTGGAGCTGCCTCCATACTCTGTATCATAATAATACTGTATAATGTTGGGGCTGCCTCCATACTCTGTACCATAATAATACTGTATAATGTTGGGGTCGCCTCCATACTCTGTATCATAATAATACTGTATAATGCTGGGGCTGCCTCCATACTCTGTACCATAATAATACTGTTTAATGCTGGAGCTGCCTCCATACTCTGTACCATAATAATACTGTATAATGCTGGGGCTGCCTCCATACTCTGTATCATAATAATACTGTATAATGTTGGAGCTGCCTCCATACTCTGTACCATAATAATACTGTATAATGTTGGGGCTGCCTCCATACTCTGTACCATAATAATACTGTATAATGTTGGGGCTGCCTCCATACTCTGTACCATAATAATACTGTATAATGCTGGGGCTGCCTCCATACTCTGTATCATAATAACACTGTATAATGTTGGGGCTGCCTCCGTACTCTGTACCATAATAATACTGTATAATGCTGGGGCTGCCTCCATACTCTGTATCATAATAATACTGTATAATGTTGGGGCTGCCTCCATACTCTGTATCATAATAATACTGTATAATGTTGGGGCTGCCTCCATACTCTGTATCATAATAATACTGTATAATGTTGGGGCTGCCTCCATACTCTGTACCATACTAATACTGTATAATGTTGGAGCTGCCTCCATACTCTGTATCATAATAATACTGTATAATGCTGGGGCTGCCTCCATACTCTGTACCATAATAACACTGTATAATGTTGGAGCTGCCTCCATACTCTGTATCATAATAATACTGTATAATGCTGGGGCTGCCTCCATACTCTGAACCATAATAATACTGTATAATGTTGGGGCTGCCTCCATACTCTGTATCATAATTATACTGTATAATGCTGGGGCTGCCTCCATACTCTGTACCATAATAATACTGTATAATGTTGGGGTTGCCTCCATACTCTGTACCATAATAATACTGTATAATGTTGGGGTTGCCTCCATACTCTGTACCATAATAATACTGTATAATGTTGGGACTTCCTCCATTCTCTGTACCATAATTATACTGTATAATGTTGGGGCTGCCTCCATACTCTGTACCATAATAATACTGTATAATGCTGGGGCTGCCTCCATACTCTGTATCATAATAATACTGTATAATGTTGGGGCTGCCTCCATACTCTGTACCATAATAATACTGTATAATGTTGGGGCTGCCTCCATACTCTGTACCATAATAATACTGTATAATGTTGGAGCTGCCTCCATACTCTGTATCATAATAATACTGTATAATGTTGGAGCTGCCTCCATACTCTGTATCATAATAATACTGTATAATGTTGGGGCTGCCTCCATACTCTGTACCATAATAATACTGTATAATGTTGGGGCTGCCTCCATACTCTGTTCCATAATAATACTGTATAATGTTGGGGCTGCCTCCATACTCTGTATCATAATAATACTGTATAATGTTGGGGCTGCCTCCATACTCTGTACCATAATTATACTGTATAATGTTGGGGTTTTCTCCATACTCTGTATCATAATAATACTGTATAATGTTGGGGCTGCCTCCATACTCTGTACCATAATTATACTGTATAATGTTGGGGCTGCCTCCATACTCTGTATCATAATAATACTGTATAATGCTGGGGCTGCCTCCATACTCTGTACCATAATAATACTGTATAATGTTGGGGTTGCCTCCATACTCTGTACCATAATAATACTGTATAATGTTGGGGTTGCCTCCATACTCTGTACCATAATTATACTGTATAATGTTGGGGCTGCCTCCATACTCTGTACCATAATAATACTGTATAATGTTGGGGCTGCCTCCATACTCTGTATCATAATAATACTGTATAATGTTGGGGCTGCCTCCATACTCTGTATCATAATAATACTGTATAATGTTGGGGCTGCCTCCATACTCTGTATCATAATAATACTGTATAATGCTGGGGCTGCCTCCATACTCTGTACCATAATAATACTGTATAATGTTGGGGCTGCCTCCATACTCTGTATCATAATAATACTGTATAATGTTGGGGCTGCCTCCATACTCTGTATCATAATAATACTGTATAATGCTGGGGCTGCCTCCATACTCTGTATCATAATAATACTGTATAATGCTGGGGCTGCCTCCATACTCTGTACCATAATAATACTGTATAATGTTGGGGCTGCCTCCATACTCTGTATCATAATAATACTGTATAATTTTGGCGCTGCCTCCATACTCTGTACCATAATAATACTGTATAATGCTGGGGCTGCCTCCATACTCTGTATCATAATAACACTGTATAATGTTGGGGCTGCCTCCGTACTCTGTACCATAATAATACTGTATAATGCTGGGGCTGCCTCCATACTCTGTATCATAATAATACTGTATAATGTTGGGGCTGCCTCCATACTCTGTATCATAATAATACTGTATAATTTTGGCGCTGCCTCCATACTCTGTACCATAATAATACTGTATAATGCTGGAGCTGCCTCCATACTCTGTACCATAATTATACTGTATAATGTTGGGGCTGCCTCCATACTCTGTACCATACTAATACTGTTTAATGCTGGGGCTGCCTCCATACTCTGTACCATAATAATACTGTATAATGTTGGGGCTGCCTCCATACTCTGTACCATACTAATACTGTATAATGCTGGGGCTGCCTCCATACTCTGTACCATAATAATACTGTATAATGCTGGGGCTGCCTCCATACTCTGTACCATAATAATACTGTATAATGTTGGGGCTGCCTCCATACTCTGTACCATAATAATACTGTATAATGCTGGGGCTGCCTCCATACTCTGTATCATAATAATACTGTATAATGTTGGGGCTGCCTCCATACTCTGTACCATAATAATACTGTATAATGCTGGGGCTGCCTCCATACTCTGTATCATAATAATACTGTATAATGCTGGGGCTGCCTCCATACTCTGTATCATAATAATACTGTATAATTTTGGCGCTGCCTCCATACTCTGTACCATAATAATACTGTATAATGCTGGGGCTGCCTCCATACTCTGTACCATAATAATACTGTATAATGCTGGGGCTGCCTCCATACTCTGTACCATAATAATACTGTATAATGTTGGGGCTGCCTCCATACTCTGTACCATAATAATACTGTATAATGCTGGGGCTGCCTCCATACTCTGTATCATAATAATACTGTATAATGTTGGAGCTGCCTCCATACTCTGTACCATAATAATACTGTATAATGTTGGGGCTGCCTCCATACTCTGTACCATAATAATACTGTATAATGCTGGGGCTGCCTCCATACTCTGTATCATAATAATACTGTATAATGCTGGGGCTGCCTCCATACTCTGTACCATAATAATACTGTATAATGTTGGGGCTGCCTCCATACTCTGTATCATAATAATACTGTATAATGCTGGGGCTGCCTCCATACTCTGTACCATAATAATACTGTATAATGCTGGAGCTGCCTCCATACTCTGTACCATAATAATACTGTATAATGCTGGGGCTGCCTCCATACTCTGTATCATAATAATACTGTATAATGTTGGGGCTGCCTCCATACTCTGTACCATAATAATACTGTATAATGTTGGGGCTGCCTCCATACTCTGTACCATAATAATACTGTATAATGTTGGGGCTGCCTCCATACTCTGTACCATAATAATACTGTATAATGCTGGGGCTGCCTCCATACTCTGTATCATAATAATACTGTATAATGTTGGGGCTGCCTCCATACTCTGTACCATAATAATACTGTATAATGCTGGGGCTGCCTCCATACTCTGTATCATAATAATACTGTATAATGTTGGGGCTGCCTCCATACTCTGTATCATAATAATACTGTATAATGTTGGGGCTGCCTCCATACTCTGTATCATAATAATACTGTATAATGTTGGGGCTGCCTCCATACTCTGTACCATAATAATACTGTATAATGTTGGAGCTGCCTCCATACTCTGTATCATAATAATACTGTATAATGCTGGGGCTGCCTCCATACTCTGTATCATAATAATACTGTATAATGTTGGGGCTGCCTCCATACTCTGTATCATAATAATACTGTATAATGCTGGGGCTGCCTCCATACTCTGTACCATAATAATACTGTATAATGTTGGGGCTGCCTCCATACTCTGTATCATAATTATACTGTATAATGCTGGGGCTGCCTCCATACTCTGTACCATAATAATACTGTATAATGTTGGGGTTGCCTCCATACTCTGTACCATAATAATACTGTATAATGTTGGGGTTGCCTCCATACTCTGTACCATAATAATACTGTATAATGTTGGGACTTCCTCCATACTCTGTACCATAATTATACTGTATAATGTTGGGGCTGCCTCCATACTCTGTACCATAATAATACTGTATAATGCTGGGGCTGCCTCCATACTCTGTATCATAATAATACTGTATAATGTTGGGGCTGCCTCCATACTCTGTACCATAATAATAATACTGTATAATGTTGGGGCTGCCTCCATACTCTGTACCATAATAATACTGTATAATGTTGGGGCTGCCTCCATACTCTGTCCATAATAATACTGTATAATGTTGGAGCTGCCTCCATACTCTGTATCATAATAATACTGTATAATGTTGGGGCTGCCTCCATACTCTGTACCATAATAATACTGTATAATGTTGGGGCTGCCTCCATACTCTGTCCATAATAATACTGTATAATGTTGGGGCTGCCTCCATACTCTGTATCATAATAATACTGTATAATGTTGGGGCTGCCTCCATACTCTGTACCATAATTATACTGTATAATGTGGGGCTGTTTTCTCCATACTCTGTATCATAATAATACTGTATAATGTTGGGGCTGCCTCCATACTCTGTACCATAATTATACTGTATAATGTTGGGGCTGCCTCCATACTCTGTATCATAATAATACTGTATAATGCTGGGGCTGCCTCCATACTCTGTACCATAATAATACTGTATAATGTTGGGGTTGCCTCCATACTCTGTACCATAATAATACTGTATAATGTTGGGGTTGCCTCCATACTCTGTACCATAATTATACTGTATAATGTTGGGGCTGCCTCCATACTCTGTACCATAATTATACTGTATAATGTTGGGGCTGCCTCCATACTCTGTATCATAATAATACTGTATAATGTTGGGGCTGCCTCCATACTCTGTATCATAATTATACTGTATAATGCTGGGGCTGCCTCCATACTCTGTACCATAATAATACTGTATAATGTTGGGGTTGCCTCCATACTCTGTACCATAATAATACTGTATAATGTTGGGGTTGCCTCCATACTCTGTACCATAATAATACTGTATAATGTTGGGACTTCCTCCATACTCTGTACCATAATTATACTGTATAATGTTGGGGCTGCCTCCATACTCTGTACCATAATAATACTGTATAATGCTGGGGCTGCCTCCATACTCTGTATCATAATAATACTGTATAATGTTGGGGCTGCCTCCATACTCTGTATACTCTGTACCATAATAATACTGTATAATGCTGGGGCTGCCTCCATACTCTGTATCATAATAATACTGTATAATGCTGGGGCTGCCTCCATACTCTGTACCATAATAATACTGTATAATGTTGGGGCTGCCTCCATACTCTGTACCATAATTATACTGTATAATGTTGGGGCTGCCTCCATACTCTGTACCATAATAATACTGTATAATGTTGGGGCTGCCTCCATACTCTGTATCATAATAATACTGTATAATGTTGGGGCTGCCTCCATACTCTGTACCATAATAATACTGTATAATGCTGGGGCTGCCTCCATACTCTGTACATAATAATACTGTATAATGTTGGGGCTGCCTCCATACTCTGTTCCATAATAATACTGTATAATGTTGGGGCTGCCTCCATACTCTGTATCATAATAATACTGTATAATGTTGGGGCTGCCTCCATACTCTGTACCATAATTATACTGTATAATGTTGGGGTTTTCTCCATACTCTGTATCATAATAATACTGTATAATGTTGGGGCTGCCTCCATACTCTGTACCATAATAATACTGTATAATGTTGGGGCTGCCTCCATACTCTGTATCATAATAATACTGTATAATGCTGGGGCTGCCTCCATACTCTGTACCATAATAATACTGTATAATGTTGGGGCTGCCTCCATACTCTGTACCATAATAATACTGTATAATGTTGGGGCTGCCTCCATACTCTGTACCATAATAATACTGTATAATGTTGGGGCTGCCTCCATACTCTGTACCATAATAATACTGTATAATGCTGGGGCTGCCTCCATACTCTGTATCATAATAATACTGTATAATGTTGGGGCTGCCTCCATACTCTGTACCATAATAATACTGTATAATGTTGGGGCTGCCTCCATACTCTGTACCATAATAATACTGTATAATGTTGGAGCTGCCTCCATACTCTGTACCATAATAATACTGTATAATGTTGGGGCTGCCTCCATACTCTGTACCATAATTATACTGTATAATGTTGGGGCTGCCTCCATACTCTGTACCATAATTATACTGTATAATGTTGGGGCTGCCTCCATACTCTGTATCATAATTATACTGTATAATGTTGGGGCTGCCTCCATACTCTGTATCATAATTATACTGTATAATGCTGGGGCTGCCTCCATACTCTGTACCATAATAATACTGTATAATGCTGGGGCTGCCTCCATACTCTGTATCATAATTATACTGTATAATGTTGGGGCTGCCTCCATACTCTGTACCATAATTATACTGTATAATGTTGGGGCTGCCTCCATACTCTGTATCATAATTATACTGTATAATGCTGGGGCTGCCTCCATACTCTGTATCATAATAATACTGTATAATGTTGGGGCTGCCTCCATACTCTGTACCATAATAATACTGTATAATGTTGGGGCTGCCTCCATACTCTGTACCATAATAATACTGTATAATGTTGGGGCTGCCTCCATACTCTGTACCATAATTATACTGTATAATGTTGGGGCTGCCTCCATACTCTGTACCATAATAATACTGTATAATGCTGGGGCTGCCTCCATACTCTGTATCATAATAATACTGTATAATGTTGGGGCTGCCTCCATACTCTGTATCATAATAATACTGTATAATGTTGGGGCTGCCTCCATACTCTGTATCATAATAATACTGTATAATGCTGGGGCTGCCTCCATACTCTGTACCATAATAATACTGTATAATGTTGGGGCTGCCTCCATACTCTGTACCATAATTATACTGTATAATGTTGGGGCTGCCTCCATACTCTGTACCATAATTATACTGTATAATGTTGGGGCTGCCTCCATACTCTGTATCATAATAATACTGTATAATGTTGGGGCTGCCTCCATACTCTGTATCATAATTATACTGTATAATGCTGGGGCTGCCTCCATACTCTGTACCATAATAATACTGTATAATGTTGGGGCTGCCTCCATACTCTGTACCATAATAATACTGTATAATGTTGGGGCTGCCTCCATACTCTGTACCATAATAATACTGTATAATGTTGGGGCTGCCTCCATACTCTGTACCATAATAATACTGTATAATGTTGGGGCTGCCTCCATACTCTGTACCATAATAATACTGTATAATGCTGGGGCTGCCTCCATACTCTGTATCATAATAATACTGTATAATGTTGGGGCTGCCTCCATACTCTGTACCATAATAATACTGTATAATGTTGGGGCTGCCTCCATACTCTGTACCATAATAATACTGTATAATGTTGGGGCTGCCTCCATACTCTGTACCATAATAATACTGTATAATGTTGGAGCTGCCTCAATTCTCTGTATCATAATAATACTGTATAATGCTGGGGCTGCCTCCATACTCTGTACCATAATTATACTGTATAATGTTGGGGCTGCCTCCATACTCTGTACCATAATAATACTGTATAATGTTGGGGCTGCCTCCATACTCTGTAACATAATAATACTGTATAATGCTTGGGCTGCCTCCATACTCTGTATCATAATAATACTGTATAATGTTGGGGCTGCCTCCATACTCTGTACCATAATAATACTGTATAATGTTGGGGCTGCCTCCATACTCTGTACCATAATAATACTGTATAATGCTGGGGCTGCCTCCATACTCTGTACCATAATTATACTGTATAATGTTGGGGCTGCCTCCATACTCTGTACCATAATAATACTGTATAATGCTGGGGCTGCCTCCATACTCTGTACCATAATTATACTGTATAATGCTGGGGCTGCCTCCATACTCTGTACCATAATAATACTGTATAATGTTGGGGTCGCCTCCATACTCTGTACCATAATTATACTGTATAATGTTGGGGCTGCCTCCATACTCTGTACCATAATTATACTGTATAATGTTGGGGCTGCCTCCATACTCTGTTCCATAATAATACTGTATAATGTTGGGGCTGCCTCCATACTCTGTATCATAATTATACTGTATAATGTTGGGGCTGCCTCCATACTCTGTACCATAATTATACTGTATAATGCTGGGGCTGCCTCCATACTCTGTATCATAATAATACTGTATAATGTTGGGGCTGCCTCCATACTCTGTACCATAATAATACTGTATAATGTTGGGGCTGCCTCCATACTCTGTATCATAATTATACTGTATAATGCTGGGGCTGCCTCCATACTCTGTACCATAATAATACTGTATAATGCTGGGGCTGCCTCCATACTCTGTACCATACTAATACTGTATAATGCTGGGGCTGCCTCCATACTCTGTACCATAATAATACTGTATAATGTTGGGGCTGCCTCCATACTCTGTACAATAATTATACTGTATAATGCTGGAGCTGCCTCCATACTCTGTACCATAATAATACTGTATAATGCTGGGGCTGCCTCCATACTCTGTATCATAATAATACTGTATAATGTTGGGGCTGCCTCCATACTCTGTACCATAATAATACTGTATAATGTTGGGGCTGCCTCCATACTCTGTACCATAATAATACTGTATAATGTTGGGGCTGCCTCCATACTCTGTACCATAATAATACTGTATAATGTTGGGGCTGCCTCCATACTCTGTACCATAATTATACTGTATAATGTTGGGGCTGCCTCCATACTCTGTACCATAATAATACTGTATAATGTTGGGGCTGCCTCCATACTCTGTATCATAATAATACTGTATAATGTTGGGGCTGCCTCCATACTCTGTATCATAATAATACTGTATAATGCTGGGGCTGCCTCCATACTCTGTACCATAATAATACTGTATAATGTTGGGGCTGCCTCCATACTCTGTACCATAATAATACTGTATAATGTTGGGGCTGCCTCCATACTCTGTACCATAATAATACTGTATAATGTTGGAGCTGCCTCCATACTCTGTATCATAATTATACTGTATAATGCTGGGGCTGCCTCCATACTCTGTACCATAATAATACTGTATAATGCTGGGGCTGCCTCCATACTCTGTACCATAATAATACTGTATAATGTTGGGGCTGCCTCCATACTCTGTACCATAATAATACTGTATAATGTTGGGGCTGCCTCCATACTCTGTATCATAATTATACTGTATAATGTTGGGGCTGCCTCCATACTCTGTACCATAATAATACTGTATAATGCTGGGGCTGCCTCCATACTCTGTATCATAATAATACTGTATAATGTTGGGGCTGCCTCCATACTCTGTATCATAATAATACTGTATAATGTTGGGGCTGCCTCCATACTCTGTATCATAATAATACTGTATAATGCTGGGGCTGCCTCCATACTCTGTACCATAATAATACTGTATAATGTTGGGGCTGCCTCCATACTCTGTACCATAATTATACTGTATAATGTTGGGGCTGCCTCCATACTCTGTACCATAATTATACTGTATAATGTTGGGGCTGCCTCCATACTCTGTATCATAATAATACTGTATAATGTTGGGGCTGCCTCCATACTCTGTATCATAATTATACTGTA
Source organism: Oncorhynchus masou masou (assembly GCF_036934945.1). Lineage (NCBI taxonomy): Eukaryota > Metazoa > Chordata > Actinopteri > Salmoniformes > Salmonidae > Oncorhynchus > Oncorhynchus masou. The sequence goes on along the minus strand of NC_088225.1, from coordinate 20,192,269 downwards.
TAATGCTGGGGCTGCCTCCATACTCTGTACCATAATAATACTGTATAATGTTGGGGCTGCCTCCATACTCTGTACCATAATAATACTGTATAATGTTGGGGCTGCCTCCATACTCTGTACCATAATAATACTGTATAATGTTGGGGCTGCCTCCATACCTCCATACTCTGTACCATAATAATACTGTATAATGTTGGGGCTGCCTCCATACTCTGTACCATAATAATACTGTATAATGCTGGGGCTGCCTCCATACTCTGTATCATAATAATACTGTATAATGTTGGAGCTGCCTCCATACTCTGTACCATAATAATACTGTATAATGCTGGGGCTGCCTCCATACTCTGTACCATAATAATACTGTATAATGTTGGGGCTGCCTCCATACTCTGTATCATAATAACACTGTATAATGTTGGGGTTGCCTCCATACTCTGTATCATAATAATACTGTATAATGCTGGGGCTGCCTCCATACTCTGTATCATAATTATACTGTATAATGTTGGAGCTGCCTCCATACTCTGTACCATAATAATACTGTATAATGTTGGGGGGTATCATAATAATACTGTATAATGCCTCCATACTCTGTACCATAATAATACTGTATAATGCTGGGGCTGCCTCCATACTCTGTATCATAATAATACTGTATAATGTTGGGGCTGCCTCCATACTCTGTACCATAATAATACTGTATAATGTTGGGGCTGCCTCCATACTCTGTACCATAATAACACTGTATAATGTTGGGGCTGCCTCCATACTCTGTACCATAATAATACTGTATAATGCTGGGGCTGCCTCCATACTCTGTACCATAATTATACTGTATAATGCTGGGGCTGCCTCCATACTCTGTACCATAATAATACTGTATAATGTTGGGGCTGCCTCCATACTCTGTACCATAATTATACTGTATAATGTTGGGGCTGCCTCCATACTCTGTACCATAATAATACTGTATAATGTTGGGGCTGCCTCCATACTCTGTATCATAATAATACTGTATAATGTTGGGGCTGCCTCCATACTCTGTACCATAATTATACTGTATAATGTTGGGGCTGCCTCCATACTCTGTATCATAATAATACTGTATAATGTTGGGGCTGCCTCCATACTCTGTACCATAATTATACTGTATAATGTTGGGGCTGCCTCCATACTCTGTATCATAATAATACTGTATAATGCTGGGGCTGCCTCCATACTCTGTACCATAATAATACTGTATAATGTTGGGGCTGCCTCCATACTCTGTACCATAATAATACTGTATAATGTTGGGGCTGCCTCCATACTCTGTACCATAATTATACTGTATAATGTTGGGGCTGCCTCCATACTCTGTACCATAATTATACTGTATAATGTTGGGGCTGCCTCCATACTCTGTATCATAATAATACTGTATAATGTTGGGGCTGCCTCCATACTCTGTATCATAATTATACTGTATAATGCTGGGGCTGCCTCCATACTCTGTACCATAATAATACTGTATAATGTTGGGGCTGCCTCCATACTCTGTACCATAATAATACTGTATAATGTTGGGGCTGCCTCCATACTCTGTACCATAATAATACTGTATAATGTTGGGGCTGCCTCCATACTCTGTACCATAATTATACTGTATAATGTTGGGGCTGCCTCCATACTCTGTACCATAATAATACTGTATAATGCTGGGGCTGCCTCCATACTCTGTATCATAATAATACTGTATAATGTTGGGGCTGCCTCCATACTCTGTATCATAATAATACTGTATAATGTTGGGGCTGCCTCCATACTCTGTATCATAATAATACTGTATAATGCTGGGGCTGCCTCCATACTCTGTACCATAATAATACTGTATAATGTTGGGGCTGCCTCCATACTCTGTACCATAATAATACTGTATAATGTTGGGGCTGCCTCCATACTCTGTACCATAATAATACTGTATAATGTTGGAGCTGCCTCCATACTCTGTATCATAATAATACTGTATAATGTTGGGGCTGCCTCCATACTCTGTATCATAATAATACTGTATAATGCTGGGGCTGCCTCCATACTCTGTACCATAATAATACTGTATAATGTTGGGGCTGCCTCCATACTCTGTTCCATAATAATACTGTATAATGTTGGGGCTGCCTCCATACTCTGTATCATAATAATACTGTATAATGTTGGGGCTGCCTCCATACTCTGTACCATAATAATACTGTATAATGTTGGGGCTGCCTCCATACTCTGTATCATAATAATACTGTATAATGTTGGGGCTGCCTCCATACTCTGTACCATAATTATACTGTATAATGTTGGGGCTGCCTCCATACTCTGTATCATAATAATACTGTATAATGCTGGGGCTGCCTCCATACTCTGTACCATAATAATACTGTATAATGCTGGGGCTGCCTCCATACTCTGTACCATAATAATACTGTATAATGTTGGGACTTCCTCCATACTCTGTACCATAATTATACTGTATAATGTTGGGGCTGCCTCCATACTCTGTACCATAATAATACTGTATAATGCTGGGGCTGCCTCCATACTCTGTATCATAATAATACTGTATAATGTTGGGGCTGCCTCCATACTCTGTACCATAATAATACTGTATAATGTTGGGGCTGCCTCCATACTCTGTACCATAATAATACTGTATAATGTTGGGGCTGCCTCCATACTCTGTACCATAATAATACTGTATAATGTTGGGGCTGCCTCCATACTCTGTACCATAATTATACTGTATAATGTTGGGGCTGCCTCCATACTCTGTACCATAATTATACTGTATAATGTTGGGGCTGCCTCCATACTCTGTATCATAATAATACTGTATAATGTTGGGGCTGCCTCCATACTCTGTATCATAATTATACTGTATAATGCTGGGGCTGCCTCCATACTCTGTACCATAATAATACTGTATAATGTTGGGGTTGCCTCCATACTCTGTACCATAATTATACTGTATAATGTTGGGGCTGCCTCCATACTCTGTACCATAATTATACTGTATAATGTTGGGGCTGCCTCCATACTCTGTATCATAATTATACTGTATAATGCTGGGGCTGCCTCCATACTCTGTACCATAATAATACTGTATAATGTTGGGGTTGCCTCCATACTCTGTACCATAATAATACTGTATAATGTTGGGGCTGCCTCCATACTCTGTACCATAATAATACTGTATAATGTTGGGCTGCCTCCATACTCTGTACCATAATTATACTGTATAATGTTGGGGCTGCCTCCATACTCTGTACCATAATAATACTGTATAATGCTGGGGCTGCCTCCATACTCTGTATCATAATAATACTGTATAATGTTGGGGCTGCCTCCATACTCTGTATCATAATAATACTGTATAATGTTGGGGCTGCCTCCATACTCTGTATCATAATAATACTGTATAATGCTGGGGCTGCCTCCATACTCTGTACCATAATAATACTGTATAATGTTGGGGCTGCCTCCATACTCTGTACCATAATTATACTGTATAATGTTGGGGCTGCCTCCATACTCTGTACCATAATTATACTGTATAATGTTGGGGCTGCCTCCATACTCTGTATCATAATAATACTGTATAATGTTGGGGCTGCCTCCATACTCTGTATCATAATTATACTGTATAATGCTGGAGCTGCCTCCATACTCTGTACCATAATAATACTGTATAATGTTGGGGCTGCCTCCATACTCTGTACCATAATAATACTGTATAATGTTGGGGCTGCCTCCATACTCTGTACCATAATAATACTGTTTAATGCTGGGGCTGCCTCCATACTCTGTACCATAATAATACTGTATAATGTTGGGGCTGCCTCCATACTCTGTACCATAATAATACTGTATAATGCTGGGGCTGCCTCCATACTCTGTATCATAATAATACTGTATAATGTTGGGGCTGCCTCCATACTCTGTACCATAATAATACTGTATAATGTTGGGGCTGCCTCCATACTCTGTACCATAATAATACTGTATAATGTTGGGGCTGCCTCCATACTCTGTACCATAATAATACTGTATAATGTTGGGGCTGCCTCCATACTCTGTATCATAATAATACTGTATAATGCTGGGGCTGCCTCCATACTCTGTATCATAATTATACTGTATAATGTTGGGGCTGCCTCCATACTCTGTACCATAATAATACTGTATAATGTTGGGGCTGCCTCCATACTCTGTACCATAATAATACTGTATAATGCTGGGGCTGCCTCCATACTCTGTATCATAATAATACTGTATAATGTTGGGGCTGCCTCCATACTCTGTATCATAATAATACTGTATAATGTTGGGGCTGCCTCCATACTCTGTACCATAATAATACTGTATAATGCTGGGGCTGCCTCCATACTCTGTATCATAATTATACTGTATAATGTTGGGGCTGCCTCCATACTCTGTATCATAATAATACTGTATAATGCTGGGGCTGCCTCCATACTCTGTATCATAATTATACTGTATAATGCTGGGGCTGCCTCCATACTCTGTACCATAATAATACTGTATAATGCTGGGGCTGCCTCCATACTCTGTATCATAATTATACTGTATAATGCTGGGGCTGCCTCCATACTCTGTACCATAATAATACTGTATAATGTTGGGGCTGCCTCCATACTCTGTATCATAATAATACTGTATAATGTTGGGGCTGCCTCCATACTCTGTATCATAATTATACTGTATAATGCTGGGGCTGCCTCCATACTCTGTACCATAATAATACTGTATAATGCTGGGGCTGCCTCCATACTCTGTATCATAATAATACTGTATAATGTTGGGGCTGCCTCCATACATAATAATACTGTATAATGTTGGGGCTGCCTCCATACTCTGTATCATAATAATACTGTATAATGTTGGGGCTGCCTCCATACTCTGTACCATAATAATACTGTATAATGTTGGGGCTGCCTCCATACTCTGTACCATAATAATACTGTATAATGTTGGGGCTGCCTCCATACTCTGTATCATAATAATACTGTATAATGCTGGGGCTGCCTCCATACTCTGTACCATAATAATACTGTATAATGCTGGGGCTGCCTCCATACTCTGTACCATAATAATACTGTATAATGTTGGGGCTGCCTCCATACTCTGTACCATAATAATACTGTATAATGTTGGGGCTGCCTCCATACTCTGTACCATAATAATACTGTATAATGTTGGAGCTGCCTCCATACTCTGTACCATAATTATACTGTATAATGTTGGGGCTGCCTCCATACTCTGTATCATAATAATACTGTATAATGTTGGGGCTGCCTCCATACTCTGTATCATAATAATACTGTATAATGTTGGGGCTGCCTCCATACTCTGTATCATAATAATACTGTATAATGCTGGAGCTGCCTCCATACTCTGTACCATAATAATACTGTATAATGTTGGGGCTGCCTCCATACTCTGTATCATAATAATACTGTATAATGCTGGAGCTGCCTCCATACTCTGTACCATAATAATACTGTATAATGTTGGGGCTGCCTCCATACTCTGTACCATAATAATACTGTATAATGCTGGGGTTGCCTCCATACTCTGTATCATAATTAAGCAATAAGGCAGGAGCGTGTGTGATATATGGCTAAAATATCATTGCTAAGGACAGTTATTTTGCACGCGCAAACCGGAGTATATCATATACCCCCTAGGTGCCTTATTGCTATTATAAACTGGTTACTAACGGAATTAGAACAGTAAAAATAAATGTTTTGTCATACCCATGTTATGAGGTCTGATATACCACGGCTTTAAGCGAATCAGCATTCAGGGCTCGAACCACCTGGTTTATAATCCTGTATAATGCTGCGTCTCCCCTCTCGTGGTCTAAGTAAGAATGATATGTATCGGAACATTGTGTACCTCACCTGTGGTCACAGTGTAATGTATAAAACCTCCCTTTGTGCAGTGTTCCTCTCCTAGCCTTAAGAGTGTTAAGTATGATCATTGACTGCTAAGAGATACAGTAGTTTTTATATGAGGGATCATTTGATAAGAACTTTTTGAATCCACAGTGTGTGTGATAGACCATACGGCATGTCCTTTTTACATTTTTATTTAACCTTTGTTTTGACTGGGAAGATTGAGACCTAGATCTCTTTTCCAAATGTGCCCCATATAATACAATAATAAATACAAAATATATATACACTGTATATACAAAAGGATGTGGACACCCCTTTAAATGAGTGGATTCGGCTATTTCAGCCACATATTAAATCGAGCACACAACCATGCAATGTCCATAGACAAACATTGGCAGTAGAATGGCCTTATTAACGAGCTCAGTGATTTTCTACGTGGCACAGTCATAGGATACCACCTTTCCAACATGTCAGCTCATAAAATGTCTGCCCCACTAGAGCTGTCCCGGTCAACTGTAAGTGCTGTTATTGTGAAGTGGAAATGTCTAGGAGCAACAATGGTTCAGCCGCGAAGTCGTAGGGGGTACAAGCTCACAGAACAGATCGTCTGTCCTCGGTTGCAACACTCACTACCGAGTTCCAAACTGCCCCTGGAAGCAACGTTAACACAATAACTTTTCATTGGAAACTTCAGGAAATCGGCTTCCATGGCCGAGCAGCCTCACATAAGCCTAAGATCACCATGAACAATGCCAAACTTCGACTGGAGTGGTGTAAAGCTCTCCGCCATTGGAGCATTGGAAACGCGTTCTCTGGAGTGATGAATCACACTGTCCGACGGACGAATCTGGGTTTGGCGGATGCCAGGAGAACACTACCTGCCCCAATGCATAGTGTGAAGTCCAACTGTAAAGTTTGGTGGAGGCAAAATAATGGTCTCGGGCTGTTTGTCATGGTTCGGGCCCCTTAGTTTCAGTGAAGGGAAATCTTAAGCATACAATGACATTGTATATGATTCTGTGCTACCAACTTCGTGGCAACAGTTTATAAAATGCCCTTTCCTGTTTCAGCATGACAATGCCCCTGTGCACAAAGCGAGGTCCACACAGAAATAGTTTGTCGAGATCGGTGTAGAAGAACTTGACTGGCCTGCACAGAGCCCTGACCTCAACCCCATCAAACACCTTTACCTCCTATGGTAAATTCAATTGATTGGACATGATGTGGAAAAACACACATCTGTTTATATAAGGTCCCACAGTTGACAGTGCATGTCACAGCAAAATCAAATCCATGAGGTCAATGGAATTGTTCGTAGAGCTCAGAGACAGGATTGTATCGAGGCACAAAAAATATCTGCAGCATTGAAGGTCTCCAAGAACACAGTGGCCTCCATCTTTCTTAAGTGGAAGAAGTTTGGAACCACCAAGACTCTTCCTAGAGCTGGCCGCCCTGACAAACTGAGCAATCGGGTGAGAAGGGCCTTGGTCAGGGAGGTGACCAAGAACCCGATGGCCACTCTGAGACAGCTCCAGATTTCCTCTGTGGAGATGGGAGAACCTTCCAGAAGGACAACCATCTCTGCAGCACTCCACCAAACAGGCCAGACTGAGGCCACTCCTCAGTAAAAGCACATGACAGTTGGAGTTTGCCAAAAGGCACCTAAACCAAGATTGAACTCTTTGGCCTGAATGCCAAGCGCCATGTCTGAAGGAAACCTGGCAGCATGGTGGTGGCAGCATCATGCTGTGGGGATGTTTTTCAACGGCAAGGACTGGGAGACTAGTCAGGATCGAGGGAAAGATGAACGGAGCAAAGTACAGTAGAGATCCTTGATGAAAACCTGATACAGAGCGCTCAGGATCTCATACTGGGGGTGAAGGTTCACCTTTCAACAGGACAACGACCCTAAGCACACAGCCAAGACAACGCATAATTGGCTTCGCGACAAGTCTCTGAATGTCCTTGAGTGGCCCAGCCAGAGCCTGGACTTGAACCCCTCTATGCATGTGTGTGTGAGCTTATGTTGTGTGTATTGTGTGTTGGAGTGTCAGTGTAGTATGTGTGAGTGTGTGGATAGAGTATAGTGAATGTGCATAGAGCCAGTGCAAATAAAAAAAAAAGATAATAAAGGGGGTCAATGTAAATAGTCTGGTGGCCATTTGATTAAGTATTCAGCAGTCTTATGGCTTAGGGGTAGAAGCTGTTTAGGATCCTTTCTGTCCCAGACTTGGGCGCTCTGAGACCGCTCGATGTGGGGTAGCAGAGAGAACAGTCAATTTTTAATTTAATTTAATTTATTTAATTTACTCTTTATTTAACTATGACTTGGGTGGCTGGAGTCTTTGACAACTTTTAGGGCCTTCCTCTGACACCGCCTGGTATAGAGGTCCTGGATGGCAGTGAGTTCGGCCCCAGTGATGTACTGGACCGTACGCCGTACCCTCTGTAGCGCCTTGCCGCCGAATGTCAAGCAGTTGCCATACCAAGCGGTGATGCAGCCATTTAAGATGCTCTCAATGGTTTAGCTGTATAACTTTTTGAGGATCTGAGGGCCCATGCCCATTGTACCCCTGTACACTGACTCTGTAATGGTACTCTGTGTGTATAGTCAAGTTATTGTTACTCATTGTGTATTTATTTCTGGTGTTATTTTTATTATTATTATTATTTTCTCTGTGCATCATTGGGAAGGGCCTGTAAGTAAAAGGGTATTGAGCACATTTACTTACTGTCATTGGGGGCCTGCACAGTGCACAGCCCTGGTAAATGATGACTTTAATTTTGTGTGCGGGGGAAAGGCTGAGCATCGGAGGCTCAAGCAAGGATAAACAATCACATCAGTCACAGTGCAGAAGTGTTTCCCCTCATATCATACTAACTGTACACAGCAACATGATCTTCCTCACTCCAGGCCTGTGGTTGGCCTGAGGCAGCTGTCGGGAGGATAGACCAATGGGATAGACCAGAGAGCCTTTAGCAGATCCTGAGTGGTTATCTTATTCTCAGGCAGTGAGGCGCATGGCCTCTGAGGGAGCGGCTGCATTAAATCCACAGTTTTGTTTAACAAATGTTTATTTCCTGCCCAACCGCTATGCGTTAATGAGCCTGGTATGAGTATTCCCCAACCGCTATGCGTTAATGAGCCTGGTATGAGTATTCCCCAACCGCTATGCGTTAATGAGCCTGGTATGAGTATTCCCCAACCGCTATGCGTTAATGAGCCTGGTATGAGTATTCCCCAACCACTATGTGTTAATGAGCCTGGTATGAGTATTCCCCAACCACTATGCGTTAATGAGCCTGGTATGAGTATTCCCCAACCACTATGCGTTAATGAGCCTGGTATGAGTATTCCCCAACCGCTATGCGTTAATGAGCCTGGTATGAGTATTCCCCAACCACTATGCGTTAATGAGCCTGGTATGAGTATTCCCCAACCACTATGTGTTAATGAGCCTGGTATGAGTATTCCCCAACCACTAATGAGCCTGGTTAATGAGCCTGGTATGAGTATGAGTTCCCCAACCACTATGCGTTAATGAGCCTGGTATGAGTATTCCCCAACCACTATGCGTTAATGAGCCTGGTATGAGTATTCTCCAACCGCTATGCGTTAATGAGCCTGGTATGAGTATTCCCCAACCGCTGTTTTCTAGTAAGACAAGCACTGTCAACACACAGTAGCTTGCTGCTGGGTTAAATACAAGGGGTGGCTAGCGCCCAGCCTATTGGCTGCCTCTGCTGAACTGGGGTCAGTGCTGTGTGCTTCAGATAGGTAAGGCCTTGTGACATCAGTGTGCGGGTTGGAGATACGGGGGTGGGGAGGAGGGGGGGTGTATTGTGACAGTCATGACAATAATCAGCCAGCCAAAATTGCCAAGGTCTCCATAACAACTGTTCAAATATCCCAAAAACATATATTCTGTATATTATTTGTATTATTATTATTTATTTATTTTGCTATTCTAATGATTATTACTGTAACCACAATCATTTGGCTGGCCAGTTACCGTCATCCCAAATGATTTTTTAGAAGCCTCTCCGATCCTGACTGCATGTGCTGCCATAGATAGAATGAATAGAACGGGCATCCCATTCAAGGTTGGTTTGTGCTATCTGAGATCTTTGGGACGTCCCTTCCCTAAATCCTAACCTTAACCCATACACTTACCCTAATCATAAACCTTACCTTAACCCTTACCTTAATTCTTACTTAAACCATTTTAAATGTCAACTTCAATGGGGTAGCAAGGACCATTAGAGGTTCCAAGTCCATTCTATTCATTCTGTTTCTGTCTGCTGCTGCATTGGTGGTGGGTTTCTTAGGCAACCAATTACTCATTTGCTTGTTTCAGCAAGGAGCAACAAAGTTTCATCCCATTGTTACGAGTTCATGATACACTGTATATATACTGTATATATATATATATATATATATTGTAACTGACGAGGAGTAGTAAGAAGGATCGGAGGACCAAAATGCAGTGTGGTATGTATCCACAATATAATTTAATGAGACTGAATTCAAAATACAAAAGAACAAGAGAATCAAAATTAAAACCGAAACAGTCCCGAATGGTGCAAACACTGAAATGGAAAATAATCACCCACAAAACACAAGTGGGAAAAAGCTACCTAAGTATGATTCTCAATCAGAGACAACTAACGACACCTGCCTCTGATTGAGAACCATACCAGGCCAAACGCAAAAACACAACATAGAAAAAGGAACATAGACTGCCTACCCAACTCACGCCCTGACCATACTAAAACAAAGACATAAAGGAGCTAAGGTCAGAACGTGACATATAAACTGTATATTAAACGGTTATGGCAGTTATTTTATTTTCATGGCGGTCTTCATCCATAACCGTTGGCTACACGGTTATACAGTAGTTGTGGCAGCCTATGTAGCAGTACACTGAAGCATGGGAATCAGAAGTAAACCTATACACCAGAGTAAGGACGACCGATAGACTACAGGGATGGGTGTTTTCATAGAAATGTCATGCATTAAATCCAAGACCTCCTTCAATGTTACTTTACATAAAGCCTTGTGTCATAGTTAGCCATATAGCCTGTTAGGCAGTCAACTTCATGTTCTGCTGAGGGCTTGTTACTGATATATACACTACTGTTAAAAGGTTTGGGAGTCGCTTAGAAATGTCCTTGTTTTTGAAAGATAAGCACATTTTTTGTCCATTAAAATAACATCAAATTGATCAGAAATACAGTGTAGACATTGCTAATGTTGTAAATGACTATTGTAGCTGGAAACGGCAGATTTCTTTATGGAATATCTACGTAGGCGTACAGAGGCCCTTTATCAACCATCACTCCTGTGTTCCAATGGCACATTGTGTTAGCTAATCCAAGTTTATCATTTTAAAAGGCTAATTGATCATTAGAAAATCATTTTGCAATTATATTAGCACAGCTGAAAACTGCTGATTAAAGAAGCAATAAAACTGGCCTTCTTTAGACTAGTTGATTATCTGGAGCATCAGCATTTGTGTAACGATTCTCGTGTTGTGAAGTGGAAGCGGACCAAAATGCAGCGTGGTATTCCTGAGACATGTTTAATAAAGAAAAAAACGAACAATACAAAAACGGAACGTGAAAATCTATACAGCCTATCTGGTGTCAATAAACACAGAGACAGGAACAATCACCCACAAACACACAGTGAAACCCAGGCTTCCTAAATATGGTTCCCAATCAGAGACAATGACTAACACCTGCCTCTGATTGAGAACCATATCAGGCCAGACATAGAAATAGACAAACAAGACATCCAACATAGAATGCCCACTCAGATCACACCCTGACCAACCAAAACATAGAAACATACAAAGTAAACTATGGTCAGGGTGTGACAATTTGTGGGTTCGATTACATGCTCAAAATGGCCAGAAACAAATAACATTCTTCTGAAACTCGTCAGTTTATTCTTATTCTGAGAAATGAAGGCTATTTCATGCAAGAAATTGCCAAGAAACGGAGGATTTTAAATTGACAAAAAAATTGCTTTTCTTTAAAAAACAAGGACATTTCTAGGTGACCCCAAACTTTTGAACGGTAGTTTATATATATATATATATATATATATATATATATATATATATATATATATTTATTTATTTTACACATACAGTGACTCTTTGCTGATCTCTTTACACCACACATGATTTTATCTACAAACTGGTTATGAATATGTTATGTAAGATAAGACCTACATAATGTTATCTAGTAAAACTATTGTAAATTCCCAAAAGCCAGACTTTGAATAAGACAAAGGAGACTGGAATGCAGGATGGATGAAAGAAGACCATAGGATGGATGAAAGAAGACCATAGGATGGATGAAAGAAGACCATAGGATGGATGAAAGAAGACCATAGGATGGATGAAAGAAGACCATAGGATGGATGAAAGAAGACCATAGGATGGATGAAAGAAGACCATAGGATGGATGAAAGAAGACCATAGGAAAGGATCAATACCTCTGATGTTATCTATCTGCCTCACAATGGTCTTGATCAATAAATAAATAACCTCTCTAGAAATAATAACTAACCTAGAAATAACCTCTCTAGAAATAATAACTAACCAAGAAATGACTAACCTCTCTAGAAATAATAACTAACGAAGTATTAACCAATCTACTCTACTAAAAATGCAATACATGGGGTATGGTTGCATAAGTGTATTTTGTAAAATGCAATTATCCACGATAGTTTTGAGGGATCGCAAACATATCTTATCGCTTCTCTCGCTGTGTGTGTGTGTGTGTGTGTGTGTGTGTGTGTGTGTGTGTGTGTGTGTGTGTGTGTGTGTGTGTGTGTGTGTGTGTGTGTGTGTGTGTGTGTGTGTGTGTGTGTGTGTGTGTGTTTGTGTGTGTGTGTGAGTGTGTGTGTGTGTGTGTGGGTGTGCTCGTGTGGAGGGATCACAAACACACGTCCATCTGATTGCTTCTCTCTCGGTACCATATCATATTAGTGTAATACGCTGCAGGAATTGTATCGTGCTCCAAGCAGCCCATGAGACACTGAGAAGAGGGTACAGAGATGAATCAGCTCATATTTCACCCATCGGAGTACAATACTTCATGTAGAATGAGGATGAGTAGCTGGAATAAGAAAACTTCTTCAGTATTTAGTTGAGTAGCAGTGGTTTATCTGTTGTGATTGGTAGTGGTAGGGGGAAATAAGGGTCTTTACTGAAGAGGTCTTAGCTACAATTGGAATCGATTGTCCCAAGAACATCCTACTTCACTTACTGTAGTTCAAACCCAAAGTGTCCTATCGTAGCTGACACCCAATTCTTTCTGCAGACATATTGGAATCCCATTCTATCACTCGAACCCAAAATTGATTGTTCACAGCTTTGTGGAAGTTACCTGTGGCGCTGATGTTTAGGCCAAGGTATGTATAGTTTTTTGTGTGCTCTAGGGCAACAGTGTCTAGATGGAATTTGTATTTGTGGACCTGGTGACTGGACCTTTTTTGGAACACCATTATTTTGGTCTTACTGAGATTTACTGTCAGGGCCCAGGTCTGACAGAATCTGTGCATAAGATCTAGGTGCTGCTGTAGGCCCTCCTTGGTTGGTGACAGAAGCACCAGATCATCAGCAAACAGCAGACATTTGACTTCGGATTCTAGTAGGGTGAGACCGGGTGCTGCAGACTTTTCTAGTGCCCGCGCCAATTCGTTGATATATATGTTGAAGAGGGTGGGGATTAAGCTGCATCTCTGTCTCACCCCACGACCCTGTGTGAAGAAATGTGTGTGTTTTTTGCCTATTTTAACCGCACACTTGTTGTTTGTGTACATGTATTTTATAATGTCGTATGTTTTACCCCCAACACCACTTTCCATCAGTTTGTATAGCAGACCCTTATGCCAAATTGAGTCGAAGGCTTTTTTGAAATCAACAAAGCATGAGAAGACTTTGCCTTTGTTTTGGTTTGTTTGGATGTCAATTATGGTGTGCAGGGTGAATACATGGTCTGTTGTATGGTAATTTGGTAAAAAGCCAATTTGACATTTGTTCAGTACATTGTTTTCATTGAGGAAATGTACGAGTCTGCTGTTAATGATAATGCAGAGGATTTTCCCAAGGTTACTGTTGACGCATATTCCACAGTAGTTACTGGGGTCAAATTTGTCTCCACTTTTGTAGATTGGGGTGATCAGTCCTTGGGTCCAAATATTGGGGAAGATGCCAGAGCTAAGGATGATGTTAAAGAGTTTTAGTATAGCCAATTGGAATTTCTTGTCTGTATATTTGATCATTTCATTGAGGATACCATCAACACCACAGGCATTTTTGGGTTAGAGGGTTTTTATTTTGTCCTGTAACTCATTCAATGTAATTGAAGAATCCAGTGGGTTCTGGTAGTCTTTAACTTCCCCACTCTGATTTAAACAGTCACTCATTAATCCTTTATCTATCACCTTTGTTCTTCTAAATAAATCTAAATTCTAAATAAATAAAATGTGGGTTTTGGGACACACCAGGCGTATCTCCCCTCACAGAATGTTTATTGGGAGTAAGGTGACAAATTAAATCTCTTAATCGCTCAATTAAAAATTCAAATGCAAGTCAAATGCACATCATACTTACTATCAAAAGTAGGCCCCTGAACATTTCAAAAGGAGTTATGCAAAGCAAGGAAGGACACAAAGTTAGTCAAATGGAAGTTAAATTGTTCTACCTTTTGTATTTGTACCTTTTTACCTCTTTCTACCATTGTGTCTAATATTAAAGAAGTCTTGAGGTATTGCTCGCCTGTGGTAGAGTACCTTATGATAAGCTGTAGACCACACTATCTGTCATATTATTCGGAGGCGTCTATTTACCGCCACAGACTGAAGCTGGCACTAAGACCGCACTCAACCACCTCTATAAGGCCATAAGCAAACAAGAAAATGCTCATCCAAAAGCGGCGCTCCTAGTGGCCGGGGACTTTAATGCAGGCAAACTTAAATCAGTTTTACTACATTTTTGTGCAAATGTGCAACCAGAGGGAAAAAAACCTCTAGACTACCTTTACTCCACACACAGAGATGCATACAAAGCTCTCCCACGCACTTCATTTGGAAAATCGGACCATAATTCTATCCTCTGGATTCCTGCTTACAAGCAAAGACTAAAGCAGGAAGAACCAGTAACTTGCTCAATACGGAAGTGGTCAGATGACGCGGATGCTACACTACAGGACTGTTTTGCTAGCATTGTCTGGAATATGTTCCGGGATTCATACAATGGCATTGAGGAGTATACCACCACAGTATAAGCCCCTGTGCCCAAGGAATCAAAGGTAACCTGCCTAATTGATTACCGCCCTGTAGCACTCACATCGGTAGCCATGAAGTGCTTTGAAAGGCTGGTCATGGCTCACATCAACAGCATCCTCCCGGAGGTGTGAGGTCTGTTGTCTCTCTGGTGTTCACTCAGGTCAGTGCTGTGATGGTCAGTGTGAGGTCTGTTGTCTCTCTGGTGTTCACTCAGGTCAGTGCTGTGATGGTCAGTGTGAGGTCTGTTGTCTCTCTGGTGTTCACTCAGGTCAGTGCTGTGATGGTCAGTGTGAGGTCTGTTGTCTCTCTGGTGTTCACTCAGGTCAGTGCTGTGATGGTCAGTGTGAGGTCTGTTGTCTCTCTGGTGTTCACTCAGGTCAGTGCTGTGATGGTCAGTGTGAGGTCTGTTGTCTCTCTGGTGTTCACTCAGGTCAGTGCTGTGATGGTCAGTGTGAGGTCTGTTGTCTCTCTGGTGTTCACTCAGGTCAGTGCTGTGATGGTCAGTGTGAGGTCTGTTGTCTCTCTGGTGCTCATTCAGGTCAGTGCTGTGATGGGATGGTCAGTGTGAGGTCTGTTGTCTCTCCGGTGCTCATTCAGGTCAGTGCTGTGATGGGATGGTCAGTGTGAGGTCTGTTGTCTCTCTGGTGCTCATTCAGGTCAGTGCTGTGATGGGATGGTCAGTGTGAGGTCTGTTGTCTCTCTGGTGCTCATTCAGGTCAGTGCTGTGATGGGATGGTCAGTGTGAGGTCTGTTGTGTCTCTGGTGCTCATTCAGGTCAGTGCTGTGATGGGATGGTCAGTGTGAGGTCTGTTGTCTCTCTGGTGCTCATTCAGGTCAGTGCTGTGATGGGATGGTCAGTGTGAGGTCTGTTGTCTCTCTGGTGCTCATTCAGGTCAGTGCTGTGATGGGATGGTCAGTGTGAGGTCTGTTGTCTCTCTGGTGCTCACTCAGGTCAGTGCTGTGATGGGATGGTCAGTGTGAGGTCTGTTGTCTCTCTGGTGCTCACTCAGGTCAGTGCTGTGATGGTCAGTGTGAGGTCTGTTGTCTCTCTGGTGTTCACTCAGGTCAGTGCTGATGGTCAGTGTGAGGTCTGTTGTCTCTCTGGTGTTCACTCAGGTCAGTGCTGTGATGGGATGGTCAGTGTGAGGTCTGTTGTCTCTCTGGTGCTCACTCAGGTCAGTGCTGTGATGGGATGGTCAGTGTGAGGTCTGTTGTCTCTCTGGTGCTCATTCAGGTCAGTGCTGTGATGGGATGGTCATTGTGAGGTCTGTTGTTTCTCTGGTGCTCACTCAGGTCAGTGCTGTGCCATTAGACACAGGGAGGGAAATTAGCAGGAGACCAAGATTTTAAAGATCTCCTCTAGCTCTCTCTTTCTCTCTCTCTCTCTCTTTTCTCTCTTTTTCTTTCTCTCTCTCTCTCTCTCTCTCTCTTTTCTTTCTCTCTCTCTCTCTCTCTCTCTCTCTTTATTGTTCTGTCTTACATATCTCTATCTCTCTCTCTCTCTCTCTCTCTCTCTTCTCTCCCTCACACTTTCTCTTATGCTCTCATAAATGCAATTTCAGACATGCAAATGTCTTCCCTCAGGCCTAATTTTGCATGACTCACCATTAGATGAACCCTGACCCTTTCTCTCTGTTGTCTTTTATCTAGCAGGGAACATTTTTTTAGTAGTTTGTTACTTTTTATTACCGTCAGGGAAGACCTGTGGTTTAAATCGCCATGGATCCTTTATTATAGAAAGGAATAATTAGTTTGATAAATTGCACTTGAACTGATAGTAAAAGCTTCAAACTGTCTGTTCCGTTTCCTCTGTTTTCCAACAGTTGTCTTCTCGAGGGCAGGTTAGTCTATCGCTTGTCACCTGGTGACTGTCACACCTCACACACCACCATTGTTTCACTCGGCGCTCAAAAACATTAAAGGCACAATCAGTGATTTCAATAGCCTGGGCCACTGTCTTTGGTAAGCTGAAGGATGGGTCATGGTTAATGTAAACACTGTGAAATTCGTAGAGCTATGGATGCAATGACTTGATCCATGAGATCAACGTCATCATTTGATTGATTGTTAAAAATGATATTCCCCGTCTTAGTACAAATGTCTGTTTTACACACAATCCACGGTTGCATTACTTCATCCATTGTTTATCAATCATCACATTTTATCACTGCAACCATTTGTAAATCAGCAGTTGTTTCCACAGCTGTTTCAAGTTGTTCTAAGTTCTTTGCAGTAGGTTTTTGTCATTTTAGTCGGTAAACAATTATTTTTGTTGTTTAAAAATATGTTTCATTAATGCCCATTGAACCACATTAAATATTATAGATGGTGTATTTGAAGAATAAAATAATCAATCATCAAAAATGATCAACCTTACCTCTGGTTCTATCTGACATGTTTGTTTGAATTCAAAGATTTAATCTACCAAAGCAATTATTTTGAGCAATTATCTACTCTTACATTATAATGAGTAAAGCTTTTTAGGAAATGTAGTCAGGTTACTGCTAGGAGCGATGTGTTATTGTGTGGTTTGTTCTTCTTTGGCTTTGAAATAATGTTCTTTGTGAGTTTTTAGTGTGTTTTTCTTGTTTCCCTCTTTTAGATAACAATCACACTATAATCTATCCCACGGCTATATTTCCACTTTACTTCTTCTCTTCTGTGGCCCCCTCAAGTCTCAAAGCTGCCTCTTAGAAGCACATCAGGAGCAGAGTGACTTCTCAAATGATTTGTTCGTTGCTGTGGAAAGTTGCCATGGCTTCTTTCAGTGTTGGAGGGACTATAAAGAGACTCATAAATAGAGATATGGATGGTTGGACAGCTAAAAGGGTGATCACCTTTAGTGTGTAGAGCAAGGAAATAACAATAGTGGGAAGAGGCAGGGTGATGGAATGAATAAGAGATGGGTAATTAACAGCAGACTGAAGGTAGGAGGGGGATGGGAGAGGGAAGATAGGAGAAGGAGGGGGATGGGAGAGGGAAGATTTTATTTTTATTTTTTATTTTACTAGGCAAGTCAGTTAAGAACAAATTCTTATTTTCAATGACGGCCTAGGAACAGTGGGTTAACTGCCTGTTCAGGGGCAGAACAACAGATTTTGTACCTTTTGTACTTTTGTCAGCTCGGAGATTTGAACTTGCAACCTTTCGGTTACTAGTCCAATGCTCTAACCACTAGGCTACCCTGCCGCCCCGATAGGAGAAGGAGGGGGATGGGAGAGGGAAGGTAGGAGGAGGAGGGGGATGGGAGAGGGAAGATAGGAGGAGGAGGGGGATGGGAGAGAGAAGATAGGAGGAGGATGGGAGTGGGAAGATAGGAGGAGGGGGATGGGAGAGGGAAGGTAGGAGGAGGAGGATGGGAGAGGGAAGATAGGAGAAGGGGGATGGGAAAGGGCAGATAGGAGGAGGGGGATGGGAGAGGGAAGGTAGGAGGAGGAGGAGGATGGGAGAGGGAAGATAGGAGAAGGAGGGGGATGGGAGAGGGAAGATAGGAGGAGGAGGGGGATGGGAGAGAGAAGATAGGAGGAGGATGGGAGTGGGAAGATAGGAGGAGGGGGATGGGAGAGGGAAAGTAGGAGGAGGAGGATGGGAGAGGGAAGATAGGAGAAGGGGGATGGGAAAGGGCAGATAGGAGGAGGGGGATGGGAGAGGGAAGATAGGAGGAGGAGGAGGATGGGAGAGGGAAGATAGGAGGAGGATGGGAGAGGGAAGATAGGAGAAGGGGGGGGATGGGAGAGGGAAGATAGGAGGAGGGGGATGGGAGAGGGAAGATAGGAGGAGGGGGATGGGAGAGGGAAGGTAGGAGGAGGAGGAGGATGGGAGAGGGAAGATAGGAGGAGGGGGATGGGAAAGGGAAGATATGAGGAGGAGGAGGATGGGAGAGGGAAGATAGGAGGAGGGGGATGGGAGAGGGAAGATATGAGGAGGAGGAGGATGGGAGAGGGAAGATAGGAGGAGGGGGATGGGAGAGGGAAGGTAGGAGGAGGAGGAGGATGGGAGAGGGAAGATAGGAGGAGGATGGGAGAGGGAAGATAGGAGAAGGAGGGGGATGGGAGAGGGAAGATAGGAGGAGGGGGATGGGAGAGGGAAGATAGGAGGAGGGGGATGGGAGAGGGAAGGTAGGAGGAGGAGGAGGAGGATGGGAGAGGGAAGATAGGAGGAGGGGGATGGGAAAGGGAAGATAAGAGGAGGAGGATGGGAAAGGGAAGATAGGAGGAGGAGGGGGATGGGAGAGCAAAGATAGGAGGTGGAGGAGGAGGAGGAGGAGGAGGATGGGAGTGGGAAGATAGGAGGAGGGGGATGGGAGAGGGAAGGTAGGAGGAGGAGGAGGATGGGAGAGGGAAGATAGGAGAAGGAGGGGGATGGGAGAGAGAAGATAGGAGGAGGAGGGGGAAGGTAGGAGGAAGAGCCTGATATCGTTTAGTTGTAAGTAAAACAGATTGATGTGTGGAAAACAGGGACAGGTGCCAGAAAGCAGAGCATTCACCATTTTTACTTTGCTTATCTAAATTTAATTTAGAGATTGATGCTGTACATAAAGTTCCAGATTGTGCTTCATAGTACTGACTGTGTAGAGGACTGTTCCATTACAAAGTGGAAAATTTTCAAGAGCTAATTCTTTGATCTTATCAGTGCTAATGTAGGAATTAGTACGGACCCAGTTCAAATCCACTGCCACAATACCATACCATCTAAACCCCAGCCTGCCGAATGTACCATGGCTTTAGCTCTGTATCTAGTGATAATGAGGGTCATTCAATCATTTGAAGTGCGACACACACTGATCAGCCGTATTCTTTAACTGTTATGACTCTGTTACCTATTTACATATATTGTGGTATAGCAGGCAATAATGTGGACTTTAAGGCCAGATGTTAATGAAGGGTAGAGCCTACAGTAAATATGCTATGGGACATGTGTGTTTAATGGTAATGGTTGTCTGCAGACAGGAGTAATCCATCTCTTTATGTGTACTTTAAGGCCAGATGTTAATGAAGGGTAGAGCCTACAGTAAATATGCTATGGGACATGTGTGTTTAATGGTAATGGTTGTCTGCAGACAGGAGTAATCCATCTCTTTATGTGTACTTTAAGGCCAGATGTTAATGAAGGGTAGAGCCTACAGTAAATATGCTATGGGACATGTGTGTTTAATGGTAATGGTTGTCTGCAGACAGGAGTAATCCATCTCTTTATGTGTACTTTAAGGCCAGATGTTAATGAAGGGTAGAGCCTACAGTAAATATGCTATGGGACATGTGTGTTTAATGGTAATGGTTGTCTGCAGACAGGAGTAATCCATCTCTTTAGCCTCCCTACTGCCACTTTAATGGCAAGTGTATTGTGTAAATCAAATCAAATCAATTCAAATCAAAGTGCTGTACAGAAACCCAGCCTAAAACCCCAAACAGCAAGCAATGCAGGTGTAGAAGCACGGTGGTTAGGAAAAACTCCCTAGAAAGGCCAAAACCTAGGAAGAAACCTAGAGAGGGACCAGGCTATGTGGGGTGGCCAGTCCTCTTCTGGCTGTGCCGGGTCGAGATTGTAACAGAACATGGCCAAGATGTTCAAATGTTCATAAATGACCAGCATGGTTGAATAATAATGAGGCAGAACAGTTGAAACTGGAGCAGCAGCACGGCCAGGTGGACTGGAGACAGCAAGGAGTCATCGTGTCAGGTAGTCCTGGGGCATGGTCCTAGGGCTCAGGTCCTCCGAGAGAGAGAAAGAAAGAGAATTAGAGAGAGCATATGTGGGGTGGCCAGTCCTCTTCCGGCTGTGCCGGGTGGAGATTATAACAGAACATGGGCAAGATGTTCAAATGTTCATAAGTTTTCTCACTGCATTCGGTTGCAAATACGTTTCTTACCCAATGGTGCATTTTACTCTCCTTGGTGTTTTTTAGCATTTTATCCAGCATGTTCATGTATACAAAGAGTTGGCTGACAGATCTGCAGTGTGTGTGTGCAAACGCGCGTGTCTGAGAGAAATATTGACCGAAAGAAAGATGCTCCATCACCATAGCAACAAAGAGCAACGTTCCCTATGTGCTAAGAGTGTATGGTTGCTAACGGGGTGTGTGTGTGTGTGTGTGTGTGTGTGAGTGAGGGACCACTATGTGGGGTCCTGGTTTTCATCTACAGTATTAAAACCCTGTGAAGACCCCCACCAGTAAGGAGATTAGATTGTGACCTTTCAGTTTCATCTGTGTACATGAGGCACAGCACCTGTGTGTGCTTGGCCTCTGTTTTCATCCTGTGTCTGGGTCATCCAGCGCTGCCTTCCTCTACGCCACTTTCTGTAGGATGAAAGAACAGAAGAAGTGGCCAATCTCTCATGAGGGGGTCTACCAGGAAATGAGATTTCTTGATGACAGTGTGTATGTGTGAGTGCATGCTGGACTGCATGCGTGCGCATATTTGTGTTTGTGTTCATATGTAGGTATCCATGGAGTGCACTCACTACTCCTGTCTTTGTTTTGCATGTTATCCCATGTGACTGAGTTCTTTCCTGTATGTGTCCATATACCGATATAGGATCTTAATGGCATATGGAGGTGTGTATTTCAGGCGTTGGCTGTGTGTGTACTATGTGGTCTGTCTGGCAGTAGGGACTGAGGGGGGTGAGGGAGGAGAGAGCAGTAATTATGGACTCTTCATATTCAGCAGAACAGAGGGAAGTCATTTGTTGCTCTATATTTAATCAGCAGAGATAACGAGGCTGACTGCCGCTGCCATGGCAGGCTGACTGACTGGGGAAGACACACAGCGACATCATTTCCTCCCGTCTTTAATATAACCTAACCACACTGTTATTTATTTCCCAACTTATTGCTGCTGTTCCTATAACCATTATCACCTCTCTCTCCACCTCTATTCTCTCACTCCACTCTCTTTTCCATTCTCGCTCTCTGTTGTCTCATTTCTTTCCTTTTATTTTCCCATATCTATCTACCTCTCCCTTAATCTCCACTACTCCCACTCCCTTTACTTTGGTATTCACCTGTTACCCATCTTCCTCTTCACTGGTCATTCTCCATCCATCCCTCCCTCTCTCAGGGTGCAGGTAGAATTCTATGTGAATGAAAACACTTTCAAGGAGCGCCTCAAGCTGTTCTTCATCAAAAACCAAAGATCCAGTGAGTTGCCAATGTTCAGACAGGGAGTTCCTACTTATTGTCTGATAGACTGGCTGTCATTACATAATCCTTTCAAATCTGTGCTTACACTGGCAGCCCAATTCTGATCTTTTACCCAATTATTGGCAAAAGATCTGATCGGATTGTTCAAAAGACCAATTTGTGGCAAAAGATCAGAATTGGGCTGCCTGTGTAAACACAGCTATTGGTTGATGATAATGTATTATGTTTAATTGATTAATTCATTGACTTTATTGATCAAGTCCTTGACTTGCTGTGGTTGGTTTATGTGCTGCAGGTCTGAGGGTGAGGCTGTTCAACTTCTCTCTGAAAGTATTGAGCTGTCTCCTCTACATGGTCAGAGTCCTACTGGACAACCCACAGGAGGAGAGACAGGACTGGTGAGGAAGGGGGGGGGTTAATAAGAGTGGCTTTAGTATTGGAGAGGGAGTAGGGAGTATTGGTGGAGAGAGAGTAGGGAGTATTGGTGGAGAGGGAGTGAGGAGTATCATTGGAGAGGTAGTTAGGAGTATTGGTGGAGAGGGAGTTCGGAGTATTGGTGGAGAGGGAGTTAGGAGTATTGGTGGAGATGGAGTGGGGAGTATCAGTGGAGAGGTAGTGAGGAGTATCAGTGGAGAGGGAGTTAGGAGTATTGGTGGAGAGGGAGTGAGGAGTATTGGTGGAGAGGGAGTGAGGAGTATTGGTGGAGAGGACGTGAGGAGTATTGGTGGAGAGGGAGTTAGGAGTATTGGTGGAGATGGAGTGGGGAGTATCAGTGGAGAGGTAGTGAGGAGTATCAGTGGAGAGGGAGTGAGGAGTATTGGTGGAGAGGGAGTGAGGAGTATTGGTGGAGAGGGTGTGAGGAGTATTGGTGGAGAGGGAGTGAGGAGTATTGGTGGAGAGGGAGTGAGGAGTATTGGTGGAGAGGACGTGAGGAGTATTGGTGGAGAGGGAGTGAGGAGTATTGGTGGAGAGGGAGTGAGGAGTATTGGTGGAGAGGGAGTGAGGAGTATTGGTGGAGAGGGTGTGAGGAGTATTGGTGGAGAGGGTGTGAGGAGTATTGGTGGAGAGGACGTGAGGAGTATTGGTGGAGAGGGAGTGAGGAGTATTGGTGGAGAGGGTGTGAGGAGTATTGGTGGAGAGGGAGTGAGGAGTATTGGTGGAGAGGACGTGAGGAGTATTGGTGGAGAGTGGTCAGTCAGTACTTACTATGGAGCAAGACACGTTTCAGTCCTCTTGTTATGCATGTTTCCCCTGTAGTCTGGACTGTTCCAAACATGACACGTTTCAGTCCTCTTGTTATGCATGTTTCCCCTGTAGTCTGGACTGTTCCAAACATGACACGTTTCAGTCCTCTTGTTATGCATGTTTCCCCTGTAGTCTGGACTGTTCCAAACATGACACGTTTCAGTCCTCTTGTTATGCATGTTTCCCCTGTAGTCTGGACTGTTCCAAACATGACACGTTTCAGTCCTCTTGTTATGCATGTTTCCCCTGTAGTCTGGACTGTTCCAAACATGACACGTTTCAGTCCTCTTGTTATGCATGTTTCCCCTGTAGTCTGGACTGTTCCAAACATGACACGTTTCAGTCCTCTTGTTATGCACGTTTCCCCTGTAGTCTGGACTGTTCCAAACATGACACGTTTCAGTCCTCTTGTTATGCATGTTTCCCCTGTAGTCTGGACTGTTCCAAACATGACACGTTTCAGTCCTCTTGTTATGCATGTTTCCCCTGTAGTCTGGACTGTTCCAAACATGACACGTTTCAGTCCTCTTGTTATGCACGTTTCCCCTGTAGTCTGGACTGTTCCAAACATGACACGTTTCAGTCCTCTTGTTATGCATGTTTCCCCTGTAGTCTGGACTGTTCCAAACATGACACGTTTCAGTCCTCTTGTTATGCATGTTTCCCTGTAGTCTGGACTGTTCCAAACATGACACGTTTCAGTCCTCTTGTTATGCATGTTTCCCCTGTAGTCTGGACTGTTCCAAACATGACACGTTTCAGTCCTCTTGTTATGCACGTTTCCCCTGTAGTCTGGACTGTTCCAAACATGACACGTTTCAGTCCTCTTGTTATGCATGTTTCCCCTGTAGTCTGGACTGTTCCAAACATGACACGTTTCAGTCCTCTTGTTATGCATGTTTCCCCTGTAGTCTGGACTGTTCCAAACATGACACGTTTCAGTCCTCTTGTTATGCACGTTTCCCCTGTAGTCTGGACTGTTCCAAACATGACACGTTTCAGTCCTCTTGTTATGCATGTTTCCCCTGACACGTTTCAGTCTGGACTGTTCCAAACATGACACGTTTCAGTCCTCTTGTTATGCATGTTTCCCCTGTAGTCTGGACTGTTCCAAACATGACACGTTTCAGTCCTCTTGTTATGCATGTTTCCCCTGTAGTCTGGACTGTTCCAAACATGACACGTTTCAGTCCTCTTGTTATGCATGTTTCCCCTGTAGTCTGGACTGTTCCAAACATGACACGTTTCAGTCCTCTTGTTATGCATGTTTCCCCTGTAGTCTGGACTGTTCCAAACATGACACGTTTCAGTCCTCTTGTTATGCATGTTTCCCCTGTAGTCTGGACTGTTCCAAACATGACACGTTTCAGTCCTCTTGTTATGCATGTTTCTGGACTGTTCCCTGTTTAGTCTGGACTGTTCCAAACATGACACGTTTCAGTCCTCTTGTTATGCATGTTTCCCCTGTAGTCTGGACTGTTCCATGTTTCCTGTTGTCTGGACTGTTCCAAACATGACATGACACGTTTCAGTCCTCTTGTTATGCATGTTTCCCCTGTAGTCTGGACTGTTCCAAACATGACACGTTTCAGTCCTCTTGTTATGCATGTTTCCCCTGTAGTCTGGACTGTTCCAAACATGACACGTTTCAGTCCTCTTGTTATGCATGTTTCCCCTGTTGTCTGGACTGTTCCAAACATGACACGTTTCAGTCCTCTTGTTATGCATGTTTCCCCTGTAGTCTGGACTGTTCCAAACATGACACGTTTCAGTCCTCTTGTTATGCATGTTTCCCCTGTAGTCTGGACTGTTCCAAACATGACACGTTTCAGTCCTCTTGTTATGCATGTTTCCCCTGTAGTCTGGACTGTTCCAAACATGACACGTTTCAGTCCTCTTGTTATGCATGTTTCCCCTGTAGTCTGGACTGTTCCAAACATGACACGTTTCAGTCCTCTTGTTATGCATGTTTCCCCTGTAGTCTGGACTGTTCCAAACATGACACGTTTCAGTCCTCTTGTTATGCATGTTTCCCCTGTAGTCTGGACTGTTCCAAACATGACACTTGTTTCAGTCCTCTTGTTATGCATGTTTCCCCTGTAGTCTGGACTGTTCCAAACATGACACGTTTCAGTCCTCTTGTTATGCATGTTTCCCCTGTAGTCTGGACTGTTCCAAACATGACACGTTTCAGTCCTCTTGTTATGCATGTTTCCCCTGTAGTCTGGACTGTTCCAAACATGACACGTTTCAGTCCTCTTGTTATGCATGTTTCCCCTGTAGTCTGGACTGTTCCAAACATGACACGTTTCAGTCCTCTTGTTATGCATGTTTCCCCTGTAGTCTGGACTGTTCCAAACATGACACGTTTCAGTCCTCTTGTTATGCATGTTTCCCCTGTAGTCTGGACTGTTCCAAACATGACACGTTTCAGTCCTCTTGTTATGCATGTTTCCCCTGTAGTCTGGACTGTTCCAAACATGACACGTTTCAGTCCTCTTGTTATGCATGTTTCCCCTGTAGTCTGGACTGTTCCAAACATGACACGTTTCAGTCCTCTTGTTATGCATGTTTCCCCTGTAGTCTGGACTGTTCCAAACATGACACGTTTCAGTCCTCTTGTTATGCATGTTTCCCCTGTTGTCTGGACTGTTCCAAACATGACACGTTTCAGTCCTCTTGTTATGCATGTTTCCCCTGTAGTCTGGACTGTTCCAAACATGACACGTTTCAGTCCTCTTGTTATGCATGTTTCCCCTGTAGTCTGGACTGTTCCAAACATGACACGTTTCAGTCCTCTTGTTATGCATGTTTCCCCTGTAGTCTGGACTGTTCCAAACATGACACGTTTCAGTCCTCTTGTTATGCATGTTTCCCCTGTAGTCTGGACTGTTCCAAACATGACACGTTTCAGTCCTCTTGTTATGCATGTTTCCCCTGTAGTCTGGACTGTTCCAAACATGACACGTTTCAGTCCTCTTGTTATGCATGTTTCCCCTGTAGTCTGGACTGTTCCAAACATGACACGTTTCAGTCCTCTTGTTATGCATGTTTCCCCTGTAGTCTGGACTGTTCCAAACATGACACGTTTCAGTCCTCTTGTTATGCATGTTTCCCCTGTAGTCTGGACTGTTCCAAACATGACACGTTTCAGTCCTCTTGTTATGCATGTTTCCCCTGTAGTCTGGACTGTTCCAAACATGACACGTTTCAGTCCTCTTGTTATGCATGTTTCCCCCTGTAGTCTGGACTGTTCCAAACATGACACGTTTCAGTCCTCTTGTTATGCATGTTTCCCCTGTAGTCTGGACTGTTCCAAACATGACACGTTTCAGTCCTCTTGTTATGCATGTTTCCCCTGTAGTCTGGACTGTTCCAAACATGACACGTTTCAGTCCTCTTGTTATGCATGTTTCCCCTGTAGTCTGGACTGTTCCAAACATGACACGTTTCAGTCCTCTTGTTATGCATGTTTCCCCTGTAGTCTGGACTGTTCCAAACATGACACGTTTCAGTCCTCTTGTTATGCATGTTTCCCCTGTAGTCTGGACTGTTCCAAACATGACACGTTTCAGTCCTCTTGTTATGCATGTTTGGACTGTTCCAAACATGACACGTTTCAGTCCTCTTGTTATGCATGGAGTCTGGACTGTTCCAAACATGACACGTTTCAGTCCTCTTGTTATGCATGTTTCCCCCTGTAGTCTGGACTGTTCCAAACATGACACGTTTCAGTCCTCTTGTTATGCATGTTTCCCCTGTAGTCTGGACTGTTCCAAACATGACACGTTTCAGTCCTCTTGTTATGCATGTTTCCCCTGTAGTCTGGACTGTTCCAAACATGACACGTTTCAGTCCTCTTGTTATGCATGTTTCCCCTGTAGTCTGGACTGTTCCAAACATGACACGTTTCAGTCCTCTTGTTATGCATGTTTCCCCCTGTAGTCTGGACTGTTCCAAACATGACACGTTTCAGTCCTCTTGTTATGCATGTTTCCCCTGTAGTCTGGACTGTTCCAAACATGACACGTTTCAGTCCTCTTGTTATGCATGTTTCCCCTGTAGTCTGGACTGTTCCAAACATGACACGTTTCAGTCCTCTTGTTATGCATGTTTCCCCTGTAGTCTGGACTGTTCCAAACATGACACGTTTCAGTCCTCTTGTTATGCATGTTTCCCCTGTAGTCTGGACTGTTCCAAACATGACACGTTTCAGTCCTCTTGTTATGCATGTTTCAGTCCCTTGTGCAGTCTGGACTGTTCCAAACATGACACGTTTCAGTCCTCTTGTTATGCATGTTTCCCCTGTAGTCTGGACTGTTCCAAACATGACACGTTTCAGTCCTCTTGTTATGCATGTTTCCCCTGTAGTCTGGACTGTTCCAAACATGACACGTTTCAGTCCTCTTGTTATGCATGTTTCCCCTGTAGTCTGGACTGTTCCAAACATGACACGTTTCAGTCCTCTTGTTATGCATGTTTCCCCTGTAGTCTGGACTGTTCCAAACATGACACGTTTCAGTCCTCTTGTTATGCATGTTTCCCCTGTAGTCTGGACTGTTCCAAACATGACACGTTTCAGTCCTCTTGTTATGCATGTTTCCCCTGTTGTCTGGACTGTTCCAAACATGACACGTTTCAGTCCTCTTGTTATGCATGTTTCCCCTGTAGTCTGGACTGTTCCAAACATGACACGTTTCAGTCCTCTTGTTATGCATGTTTCCCCTGTAGTCTGGACTGTTCCAAACATGACACGTTTCAGTCCTCTTGTTATGCATGTTTCCCCTGTAGTCTGGACTGTTCCAAACATGACACGTTTCAGTCCTCTTGTTATGCATGTTTCCCCCTGTAGTCTGGACTGTTCCAAACATGACACGTTTCAGTCCTCTTGTTATGCATGTTTCCCCTGTAGTCTGGACTGTTCCAAACATGACACGTTTCAGTCCTCTTGTTATGCATGTTTCCCCTGTAGTCTGGACTGTTCCAAACATGACACGTTTCAGTCCTCTTGTTACTGTTGCATGTTTCCCCTGTAGTCTGGACTGTTCCAAACATGACACGTTTCAGTCCTCTTGTTATGCATGTTTCCCCTGTAGTCTGGACTGTTCCAAACATGACACGTTTCAGTCCTCTTGTTATGCATGTTTCCCCTGTAGTCTGGACTGTTCCAAACATGACACGTTTCAGTCCTCTTGTTATGCATGTTTCCCCTGTAGTCTGGACTGTTCCAAACATGACACGTTTCAGTCCTCTTGTTATGCATGTTTCCCCTGTAGTCTGGACTGTTCCAAACATGACACGTTTCAGTCCTCTTGTTATGCATGTTTCCCCTGTAGTCTGGACTGTTCCAAACATGACACGTTTCAGTCCTCTTGTTATGCATGTTTCCCCTGTAGTCTGGACTGTTCCAAACATGCAGTTTCCAGTCCTCATGTTTGCATGTTTCCCATTCATCTTTAATGAGGAGCCAAGACTGGTCTGGGAGTCTAATACAGAGAGAGAGATGTTCATCTTGTGTCCACCACAGAGCACTGTAATGAGACCATGTACAACAGACAGTTAATGATACTGTGAGTAATAGAGAGGTTGGAGATGTAGACATGGTACATTATGCAGGTTGACGTTTATTGTCATGACTCTTGCCCTGGAGGCAGAACTGAGCGATTTCCACTAGATGGGTCAACTGCATAGAAAAAATTGTCTATATCCTAAAAATGTATGAAAACAAAAATGTGCTTTTTGGTCTTAATATAAAGTTATGGTTAGGCATTAGGGTTAGCAGTGTGGTTAAGTTTAGGATTAGGTTTTGATGACTTTGTGGCTGTGCCAGCTCGTGACCATTCTGCCTCTAGGGCAAGAATCATGACAATAAATGCCAACCTGCAAACATTGCATTATTGCAGTAGCACATTAGTTTGTCACAATGTTACCTGTATGGATTTCATGCCAACATAATATGTACTGTATGTAGTGTCCATTTAACCTAATTAGCAGCTGCTGTCTGTAAACCAGTCAAAGACTGATTCAGGAAATGTCTTGGGGCTGCTGTGAGTGTGTGCACTAGACCAGAGCCTGAAGGCTAAGTTAACAGAAACTATTTGAATTAGGAGTCTTGGGACTGATGATTTGCACTTAAATGTGAACTTAGTTTGCACTCATCCAAAATGTCCTTACTGGGAGTGGAATGTCCAGTGGTGTGGACTGAGATTCAAAGGCACAAGTGAGTGAGTGAGTGAGTGAGTGAGTGAGTGTCCATATAACCTAATTAGCAGCTGTGTAAACCAGTGAGTGAGTGAGTGGTGCTGTGAGTGTGTGAGTAGACCAGAGCCTGAGCGAGTAACAGAAACTATTTGAATTAGGAGTCTTGGGACTGATGATTTGCACTTAAATGTGAACTTAGTGCACTCATCCAAAATGTCCTTACTGGGAGTGGAGCGTGGTGAGTGAGTGAGTGAGTGAGTGAGTGAGTGAGTGAGTGAGTGAGTGAGTGAGTGAGTGAGTGAGTGAGTGAGTGAGTGAGTGAGTGAGCGAGCGAGTGAGTGAGTGAGTGAGCGAGTGAGTGAGCGAGCAAGTGACCAGCAAACCGACCATCCAACTGACTGAGTATGTCCTTGGGCTCTGCCTCCAGTCCTGCTCAGAGACATATTTATTTAATTGGTGGCTGGTGACACTGTGTAAACTCTGGCTATAAATGAACAAGGAGTATGACAGAGTGTGCTTGATAAAGACTTTGACTGGCCGTTGCTCTTTGGCTGACACACACTCCAGGCAGCAGACTCAGAAGGCAGCAATGATAAGCCCCGAGAGGCCTCTGGATAGAGCCTCTTTCTCACAACAGAGCTGTAAATCTGCATTCTTGTTATCTGCGAACATTGATTGTGATGCTTTTTCCCAGAGGAAGTCTAATGGCAGCTGTAGTTCAGAACCACTCGCTTGTGAACAACATAATTACAAGAGGCGTTATGTCGTTGGATTGATCATATTTGAAAGGGAGTCCTTTTAATATTTACCCCTGTTACATCTCCTTTTTTCTTTTCCTCTCCCTCTTCCTTTCCTTTTTCCTCTCCCTCCTTTCCTCTCCTCCCTCTGTGTCATGTATAATGTGCTCTCTTTGTTCTGTATCTGCAGGTCTCTTATCATCTGGGTGAATAGGCCTCTGCCTCTGTGGGCTCTACAGGTCAGACACAATGTTGAACTGTCATATTAACAAGGCTGTCTACACACACCCACACACGGACGCACGCACACACACACAGACATGCGAGCACACACACACACAGACACACACACACACACAGACACACACACACTCTCTCTCTCTCTCTGGTTTATTGCTTCACTTTAACTTCTTATTGATGGAGTTCAATCATCAAAATGATGATTCCACCCACTCTCTGTCTCTCTCACTCTCTATTGCTGTTACTACTCTAATCTTTCTCTCTCTCTTTCTTTCTCTCTCTCTCTCCTTTCATCTCTCTCCAGGTGCTTGTAGCTTTCATCAGCTTTTTCGAGACCATGTTGCTTGTGTACCTCAGCTACAAGGTGAGTACACTGTAAATCTGTTCCCTGTAAATGTACAGAATTATACTGGAACCAGAGTTGCCAACTTAATACTGTAATTCTGCTGTAATATATTTCAGAGTACTATTTTCCTTACTGTAAAACAGATTACAGCATCCCAAAATTACAGTTTTGCGCTGGTAACTCTGGTGCCAGGTCAATGCTGTAAATTTACAGTGAAATTCTCACTGAAATCTAAATGTAAGAAAAACTATTAATTTGTACTTAAAATAAATGTATTTAAATTGGTAACAATATTAACAACAACTTACACAAAATAATTGACTATAGAAGTAACAACAATTAACACATATGTAACCAAATAAGAGCAACACTACAACACAAATTTAAAAACAATATTGTTTGCCTGTGTGTGGGGCGTGTGGGGAGACAGAGACTAAGAGAGAGAGGAAGTTCAAATTGGGATTGGGTACAATCCTAGACCTATGATCAGGGGCAACTCTATTCGGGGTAAGGGTGTTCAGAGGCGGGACAGTATGTACAGTAGAGCATCCAGGAGAGAGAAGTCAGCGCAGAATCAGGTGTTCATCATGGGGCTCCGTAACAATCCTCCTCAGTTCTGATTTGTCAGCTCTTCTCACCCTTAGGACAAGCATAGAACAATACATAATAGAATGAGAGACAGAGAGACAGAGAGCACCAGGGATGTTACCCTGAGGGTAAAAAGATAGGTGACATAGGACATATCAAGCTGGTGTTGTGTGTGTGTGTACTTACCTAACTAGAGGTCATTCAAACTGAGTGCCTAGTGAACCCAATCACACAGGGTTGTGACATCTGAGAACACTGTGTGCCTGTGTTGTTGCCGTTCATGCTCTCCCCATTGAGTAGCCTGTATCAAGGTGACATCTAGATGGCTACCAATATGAGTTATTTATTGTGTAGGCTGCTATCCCACTTGAAATATAATCCTGGGATAGAAAAAATTGGCCACTTTACTAGCTACCGCCGGCAACACTGTGTTCCAGCTGCTCAGTGGCAAGCACCTTAGGTCGGCAAACACCTCGATACAATACAGGTGCAGTGCTCATTCAAATCCGCTTTGGTGGCTCGCGACTGGTGTAACGGCCCACGACGTGGTTTATGTGTCAGATTCAGCCTGTCAATCAGGAAAAATAAACGCTGCGAAGGTAATAATATGGGTAATATCTTTTGAACTGCTGGAAACAAACCATTATCTCTGTAGTAGTGGTGAAAACACAACAGTCACTAATCTGTGCTCAGTTTATTCTCTATGGCACTCAGAGGCTGCGGTGTACCTAAAAGCCTATAATCACAACAGTTATTATCTGGGTTGTGTCAACTTGAGCTAGCTATAACTGGCTAGATAGATAGATAGATAGATAGATAGATAGATAGATAGATAGATAGATAGATAGATAGATAGATAGATAGGTTAGCTAAGAACAATTGCCGTAATTCAACGTTGGCTAGCAATAAAAATACTTATAAACAAGTCAAGGTACCTACCCAGAAGCTGCTGAAAATATTCTTCCACTTCACAGCCACTTCAAGAAGATATTTAGCCATGTGTCTCACCCGACAGGTTGGCGCCTGAAACGGATCATTTGAATCTACAGTAGGCATAAACTATTACTGTAAAAAAATACAATATGTTAGAGTCGTTTTTACAGGAAGCTTCCAATTACAGTCAATAACAGTATTTTTGACCTGTTCACCGGATGTTCTACCTTGTCCCGGACCTGCTACTTTGGACCCCCTCTCTACCGCACCTGCTGTCTCTAACTCTGAATGATCGGCTATGAAAAGCCAACTGACATTCACACCTGAGTTGCTGATCTGTTGCACCCTCTACAACTACTGTGACTATTATTATTTGACCCTGCTGGTCATCTATGAACATTTGAACATCTTGACCATGTACTGTTATAATCTCCACCCGGCACAACCAGAAGAGGACTGGCCACCCCTCAGAGCCTGGTTCCTCTCTAGGTTTCTTCCCTAGTCACCGTGCTTCTACATCTGCATTTCTTGCTGTTTGGGGTTTTAGACTAGGTTTCTGTATAGCACTTTGTGACATCGGCTGACGTAAAAAGGGCTTTGTAAATAAACTTGATTGATTGATTGATTCTTTTTCAACATTTTACCATAATGCAGTGCTATCTACAGCATTAATGCTGTAAAACACATGTACTGTATTTGACTGAGAGTTGTACGGTGTTTTAGTGTTGAGATTACAGAAATGGAGTCCCTTCACAGACACTGCTGGAGATGGATAGCTATTTTGGTACCCCACAAAATAACAAGCCTCAGTCTGTGTATGTCTATGGAGATACATGTGACATGACCTGGGGGAATGTACTTTACATCTCATCATTTGATCCTCTGATATACAGTCTAGATTAAGCATATATCTGAGCAGGGCCGTCTCCAGGCATAAGTGACGTAAGGGGTTGCTTAGGGCCCCCGGTACCCACATTTGTTTTGGGGGGGGGGTGGGACTCAGTCGGGGTCTCAATTTACTGTTGAGAGTTAGAATAGTAGAATAACCAAGGTTCAATATTAAAATGTGGTTGTGTATCAGCAGTTTTTCTCTTGTTATGTCAGTCACTGACTGTCATTCAATTAGCCATGTCAGCTAACGATTGTTAGACTGGTAAGTTAGTCTAGCCAGCTATCTAAACTTATAGTAATCATGGCCAAATACCGACCAAGCCCGCAGGGCATGTGCCCAGTGGCCCTGACCTCCAAGAGGCCCCCATTGATTTTGTTGATCACTTTCACTCAGATATCATTAACATGTGTAGAATTGCATGAAATGTGTTGAACTTGGTTAAACTTCTCTCTACTCCATGGCAAAATATGTAGAATTGCAGAAAGCTTGCTTTAAAACTGCACCATTTTGTCTACTCCCCCTATCAAAATGTGTTTAATTGTAGGAAATTAACTTTAAAACTTAAATTCAAGAGGGGGGGCTGTCAAGAGGGAGGCCACTAAAATGTTTTGCCCACGAGGTGTGTGTGTGTGGGGGGGACGCCCAAAAGGCTCAGGCCGACCCTGTATTTTGAGGAGCCTCAACAGGCTCTCCCTATTGAATGATGCATGAGAGTGACTGGGATAAAGGAAGAGGTGGAGGTGGAGGTTTTAATGCTTAAACCTCATCGATAACTCTGTGGACATACACAAGGCCTGGCTCTGGCT
>NC_088225.1:20080385-20152885 GCF_036934945.1 Oncorhynchus masou masou | reverse complement strand
CACTACCTCAACCCACCTACTGTAAATCTATCTATCACTACTTCAACCAACCTACTGTCTATCTATCACTACCTCAACCCACCTACTGTCTATCACTACCTCAAACCACCTACTATCTATCTATCACTACCTCAACCCTCCTACTGTCTTTCACTATCACTACCTCAACCCACCTACTGTCTGTCTATCACTACCTCAACCCACCTACTGTCTGTCTATCACTACTTCAACCCACCTACTGTCTATCTATAATTTCCTCAACCCACCTACTGTCTGTCTATCACTACCTCAACCCACCTACTGTCTGTCTATCACTACCTCAACCCACATACTGTCTGTCAATCACTACCTCAACCCTCCTACTGTCTGTCTATCACTACTCAACCCACCTACTGTCTGTCTATCACTACCTCAAACCACCTACTGTCTATCTATCACTACCTCAAACCACCTACTGTCTGTCACTACCACTACCTCAACCACCCTACTGTCTATCTATCACTACCTCAACCCACCTACTGTCTGTCTATCACTACCTCAAACCACCTACTGTCTATCTATCACAACCTCAACCCACCAGCTGTCTGTTTATCACTACCTCAACCCACCTACTGTAAATCTATCTATCACTACTTCAACCAACCTACTGTCTATCTATCACTACCTCAACCCACCTACTGTCTATCACTACCTCAAACCACCTACTATCTATCCATCACTACCTCAACCCTCCTACTGTCTTTCACTATCACTACCTCAACCCACCTACAGTCTATCTATCACTACCTCAACCCACCTACTGTCTGTCTATCACTGCCTCAACACACCCACTGTCTTTCACTACCTCAACCCACCTACTGTCTATCTATCACTACCTCAACCCACCTACTGTCTATGTATGACTGCCTCAACCTACCTACTGTCTATCTATCACTACCTCAACCCACCTACTGTCTGTCTATCACTACCTCAACACACCTACTGTCTTTCACTACCTCAACCCACCTACTGTCTACCTATCACTGCCTCAATCCACCTACTGTCTATCTATCACTACCTCAACCCACCTACTGTCTATCTATCACTACCTCAACCCACCTACTGTCTGTCTATCACAACCTCAACACACCTACTGTCTTTCACTACCTCAACCCACCTACTGTCTATCTATCACTGCCTCAACCCACCTACTGTCTTTCACTACCTCAACCCACCTACTGTCTATCTATCACTGCCTCAACCCAGCTACTGTCTGTCTATCACTACCTCAACACACCTACTGTCTTTCACTACCTCAACCCACCTACTGTCTTTCACTATCACTACCTCAATCCACCTACTGTCTATATATCGTTACCTCAAACGCCTACTCTCTGTCACTATCACTACCTCAACCCTACTACTGTCTCTCACTATCACTACCTCAACCCACCTACTGTCTATCTATCACTGCCTCAACCCACCTACTGCATTTCACTATCACTACCTCAACCCACCTACTGTCTGTCTATCACTACCTCAACACACCTACTGTCTTTCACTACCTCAACCCACCTACTGTCTACCTATCACTGCCTCAACCCACCTACTGTCTATCTATCAGTACCTCAACCCACCTACTATCTATCTATCACTACCTCAAACCACCTACTCTCTGTCACTATCACTACCTCAACCCACCTACTGTCTGTCTATCACTACCTCAACCCACCTACTGTCTATCTATCACTACCTCAACCCACCTACTGTCTATCTATCACTACCTCAACCCACCTACTGTCTGTCTATCACTACCTCAACACACCTACTGTCTTTCACTACCTCAACCCACCTACTGTCTATCTATCACTGCCTCAACCCACCTACTGTCTTTCACTACCTCAACCCACCTACTGTCTATCTATCACTGCCTCAACCCACCTACTGTCTGTCTATCACTACCTCAACACACCTACTGTCTTTCACTACCTCAACCCACCTACTGTCTTTCACTATCACTACCTCAATCCACCTACTGTCTATATATCGCTACCTCAAACGCCTACTGTCTTTCACTATCACTACCTCAACCCACCTACTGTCTATCTATCACTGCCTCAACCCACCCACTGCATTTCACTATCACTACCTCAACCCACCTACTGTCTGTCTATCATTACCTCAACACACCTACTGCCTTTCACTACCTCAACCCATCTACTGTCTATCTATCACTACCTCAACCCACCTACTGTCTATCTATCACTGCCTCAACCCACCTACTGCATTTCACTATCACTACCTCAACCCACCTACTGTCTATCTATCACTGCCTCAACCCACCTACTGCATTTCACTATCACTACCTCAACCCACCTACTATCTATCTATCTATCTATCTATCTATCTATCTATCTATCTATCTATCTATCTATCACTACCTCAACCCATCTGCATCTATCTATCTATCTATCTATCTATCTATCTATCTATCTATCTATCTATCTATCTATCTATCTATCACTACCTCAACCCACCTGCTGTCTATATATCACTACCTCAACCCACCTACTGTCTTTCACTATCACTACCTCAATCCACCTACTGTCTATATATCACTACCTCAACCCACCTACTGTCTATCTATAATTTCCTCAACCCACCTACTGTCTATCTATCATTTCCTCAACCCACCTACTGTTTATCTACCACTACCTCAACCCACCTACTGTCTTTCACTACCTCAACCCACCTACTGTCTGTCCATCACTAATTACACTAACGTAATTCTTCCCATCTGTAGTTTGAGCAGCTGGCCTTCCTGTGGATGGAGCGCCAGAAGTCTGGGGGGAACTACAGCCGATACCGGGCCCAGACGGAGAAGCACGTGGTGCTGTGTGTCAGCTGCCTCAAGATAGACCTCCTCATGGACTTCCTCAACGAGTTCTTCGCTCACCCCAGACTGCAGGTCTCTCCATAAAACCTTAACTGGGGCAGGGATGGGCAACTTTGATCTTTGATGGGGGTGGGGGCCACAATAAAATCTGATCTGAGGGGCCTCAGTGACTCGCTGGTCTGCGTACCCACATCTATATCCACACATGCAGTCATGCAGTCATGCAGTCAGAGCCGACCCTAGCCTTATGGGAGCCGCAAGGAAAATGTTGGTCCCCCCTTTAGCTACCCTTCCCCCTTGACAACAGAGAAAAAATGCAACGTTTTAGAGTTAATTTCCTGCAATTCTACACATTTTTCCATTAGGAAGATGAGATACGGTGTCACTAACGTGTGTGTGTGTGTGCATGTATTCATGTGTGTGTGCGTGTGTACATCTCTGTAATCCTCTCCAGGAGCTGAAGCAGCTGAGGTTAAAACAGGGGATTCAATCAGCATTAGCAATGATCAAACAACATGTTTTATTTTCAGGAGCAGCTGGGTGAGGGAATATTTGTGTGAGACCCTCTCTGCCCTCCCATTAACCCCAGTGTGTGTGTGTGTGTCCATCTGTAGGACTACTACGTGGTGATCCTGTGCCCAGCAGAGATGGATGTACAGGTACGAAGGGTCCTCCACGTGCCCCTGTGGGCACAGAGGGTCATCTACCTGCAGGGCTCCGCCCTCAAGGACCAAGACCTCATGAGGGCCAAGTGAGTCCCCTGCATCGGGTCCCCACTCAGGCACCCCAAATCACAGCTATGTTACAGTGAAAGGGAAAGGAATGTGGGATACCTAGTCAGTTGTATAACTGAATGCATTCAACTGAAATGTGTCTTCTGCATTTAACCCAACCCCCTCTGAATCAGAGAGGTGCGGGGGGCTGTGGGGGGTTTCCATAATCAACATCCACATCTTTGGCGGCCAGGTAACAGGTTAACTGTCTTGCTCAGGGGCAGAACAACTGATTTTTACCTTGTCAGCTCGGGGATTCGATCCAGCAACCTTCAGTTACTGGCCCAAAGCTCTAACCACTAGGCTACCTGCCGCCCCTCCAGGGGCCCCAAAACAAGACATGCTACAGGGGCATATCTCATAGGCAATGTTAGACAGTTATCAGGGCAGATAGCAGTTACAGTACACTGGCTCTGTTAAATAAAGACAGCAAATAAAATTATTGTATTTTCTCCTCGTCTCTTCTGCTGCCCGAGTAGTAACCCGCAGTGAAGTCGTGTGTGTTTGAAGAACAAATGTATTGTTCTATTGTCCTGTTCCTCCTTTGTTCTCTCTCAAAAACATGACAACAACAACATCCACCACCTCTCTCTCTCCTCTCATCCTTTCATCTCCTGTTCCTCTCTCCTCCTCCTGCCTCTATCTGACCTGTGTCCTGTCTTGGCCGGACCCCTCCTGCTGCTCTACTAACTGGCTGTAGGATGGACGATGCTGAGGCCTGTTTTATCCTCAGTAACCGATTTGAGGTGGACCGCTTCGCTGCTGTACGTTCCTCAATCTCCTTTTAATACTTTTCATCTCCACAACCTTCTTTTCCTGTCCTCCACTCTTCTTTCCCTCCTTCACAGCTTTCTCTCTCTATCTACTATATTTTTATGAAAATGTAAATGATCATCCTAAGAACTATTTTACAACTATTCTTATTTTACCCTGGCTCCTATTTTCCTCTCTGCGTTGCCGTTCTTAACAGACTATTTCACATCTGTGACATAATTACGGGAATTTTCCTTTCTGGTGTTGCTATAGCTTGTTAGTTCTGTTGAAAGCTCCGTGCCCTAGTTGTAGAGGCTTACCAGGGGGATTGTACATAGAGGATATACAATCTGTGACTGTGGTGGAGCTACTGGTGCTGCAAATGATTTGTCTCTTTCTTGCTACTCTGTCGCATCCTCCCTTCCTCCCTTCCTCCCTCCCTCTCTCTCTCTCTCTCTACTTCTCTCTCTCTCTCTACCTCTCTCTCTACCTCTCTACCTCTCTCTCTCTCTACCTCTCTCTCTCTCTCTCTCTCTCTCTCTCTCCCTCTCTCTCTCTCTCCCTCTCTCTCCCTCTCTCTCTCTACCTCTCTACCTCTCTCTCTCTATTTCTATCTATATCTCTCTCTCTCTCTCTCTACCTCTCTCTCTCTACCGCTCTCTCTCTCTCTCTACATCTCTCTCTCTCTCTCTCTCTCTCTCTCTCTCTCTCTCTCTCTCTCTCTCTACCTCTCTCTCTGTCTCTCTCTCTACCTCTCTCTCTCTCTCTCTACCTCTCTCTCTCTCTACCTCTCTCTACCTCTCTCTCTCTACCTCTCTCTCTCTACCTCTCTCTCTCTCTTTACCTCTCTCTCTCCCTCTCTACCTCTCTCTCTCTACCTCTCTCTCTCTCTACCTCTCCCTCTCTTTACCTCTCTCTCTCTCTACCTCTCTTTCTCTCTCTCTCTATTCCTCTATCTCTCCCTCTCTACCCCTCTCTCTCTACCTCTCTCTCTCTACCTCTCTCTCTCTCTACCTCTCTCTCTCTCTACATCTCTCTCTCTACCTCTCTCTCTCTCTCTACCTCTCTCTCTACCTCTCTCTCTCCCTCTCTCTCTACCTCTTTCTCTCTCTATCTCTACCTCTCTCTCTCTACCTCTCTCTCTCTCTCGCACTATCTACCTCTCTCTCTACCTCTCTCCCTCTCTCTCTCTCTCTCTCTCTACCTCTCTCTCTCTCTCTCTCTCTCTCTCTCTCTCTCTCTCTCTACATCTCTCTCTACCTCTGTCTCTCTACCTCTCTCTCTCTTTCTACCTCTCTCTCTCTCTCTACCTCTCTCTCTCTCTCTCTCTCTCTCTACCTCTCTCTCTCTCTCTACCTCTCTCTCTCTCTACCAGGATCACCAGACCATTCTAAGAGCCTGGGCGGTGAAAGACTTTGCCCCAAACTGCCCCCTGTATGTCCAGATCCTCAAACCTGAGAACAAGTTCCACGTCAAGTTTGCAGGTCAGAGCATTGAGTGTGGGATTTGTTGGGATGGCTGAGTGTGTGCGTGCATAGTGTGGGAATGTGTGCATCCGTACGACTTTGTGTGTACAGTTGTGTGCCTATGGGTCTTTTTAAACATAATGGGGCCAATGTGTGACATTGGATATTTTCAAATGGTTTAAAAAAAATAATGTAGTTCCAGATTTGTACTTAGAGGAATAAAAGGTAATATATGCAACATGGCCCATAACTCCACCTATTCAACAACATAGACCTAGGACTATACCTCCTTTAAGCAGGGTTCATACACACATTGGCAAGTCAAATTCAAGGACTTTCAGGGTCTTTTTCAAGTACTTAATTGTAATTTTCTTGGACCTAAATGTTACGATTGTATATGTTATATAATTGTACTTATAGGGCCTAATATAGAACCCTCCTTCCCCAAAAAAATCTATCAAAAAGTGTCAATAAAGTAGACCTTTACCACTAAAAAATAATGCATTTTTAGGCTTTGCAAATGCATTGATATTCAAATTATTATTACTGTCAGGACCCGGTTACGAACCTGGGTCTCCGGAGTGAGAAACAGTCACTTAACTAACTGAGCCACGAATAGTCAGCAGAACCCAGAAGATGAGGCAGACACAGCAGTACTTAAGACGGTGTATTTAATAAAGTAAAAAGGAGAAGTCCTTAAATACAAAAATGGCAAATCCAAAAGGTGGTAGGAATAGCACAAAAAAGCCTCAAGAGATACTCAAAAACAAAAACAAATTCCACAAGAGCATCCACCGGAATCGACAAGAATACACAGAACACTAGGGCTGGGTGCTAACATACAAACACAGAGCACAGAACTGAGGGAAACTAAGGGTTTAAATACAATCAGGGGAAAACGAGGCACAGGTGCAAATAATAATGGGGAACAAGGGAAAAAACATAAGGTCAAAAAGCACAATGGGGGCATCTAGTGACCAAAACCCGGAACAACCCTGGCCAAATCCTGACAATTACATTATAAAATATGTGAGAATAATGTGGACATTGCCTGACTAAATAGATTGGATGCATGCATGGCGACCTTTCTGTAGCCTATGTGGCCGACGCAGGCACACATAATAAAGCTGTAGCATTACAATCTCACCACCTCTCTTTTTATACTGACCAAGTAACAAATAACCAGGTTCCTTTTTTAATGGAAGGATTTGTATGTATGGTCAGTTGAATAGTTGAAGAGAACAACAGATGTTGTCGTCATCATAATGACATGGTTTTAGAGCAACAGAGTCGTGCAACGAAACACCCTTTCATTGAAGCGACGGGAAACAAACGAAAGTGACCACATATCTCACAAAACGGATCAAAAATGAAATCACAGATAATGAATTATGAGGGAGCAGGAGAACTTATAAATTGTCTACAATAATTACAAGGACTTTTCAAACACCAATCTGAGGAAATGTCAGATTTTCAAAAAAACATATTTAATAAAACAAACAGCAGAAAACATTACCTTGATGCTTTCTCTGTTAAATCTAACAAGACCCTGCTGTGAATCAAGCAGACAACAACAGATGATCAAAATCAATTCTCTAGGGATATTAGATCCAACATGAATCCAGGCACAACTGTCTTCCCCGGCATAAGGAATGAGACACCAAAACACATTTTTTTCCCCAGCACTTGGGCTGTTGTTGCATCGCATGCACTATCACAACAAATGTTCATCACTTGACTCTAATTCAGAAAATTCCTTCCTGGATCAGATGATGATGTGTGAAAATGAAGCAGCGTAACTAATCAGCTGGACGCCAAATACACATCCAACAAGTGTTATGCATAGTTATTGAAGAACCACTTTAAGGACAGTATTGATTTAGGTTTTAAGTATCAAGGTAATACTCTTTCGGTTAGCAATCACATCATTTGGGATTTGTGTGCCCATGAAAACTGTGTTCACCCCCTGACATAAGGAGACACAAAATGTTTTGTAGTTACACTGCATTACTGAGATGGAAACTCATGGACACTTTGCCTCCAGGGAAACAAAGCCTTTTCCTGTTCAGCAAACCGTCATAAAGTACCAATCAAGTAGCACTTGTTAGGAATAGGAGAGAGAAAGATGATGAGGCAAAGACATCACTTTAGGCCTTAACCTTCTCGTTCTGAATCTCAATTCAATTCAAAGGGTCTTTATTTGCATGGGAAACATGTTTACATGGCCAAAGCAAGTGAAATGAGCAATAAATAAATAAATGAATGCTTTTTCTATTCTCCTATGTCTGCCTCTCTTCTTCTTCTGAGGAAGAGTAGGAAGGATCGGACCAATATGCAGCGTGGTAAGTGTTCGTCATAATTTATTGACTGAACACACAAAACAAAATAACAAAGTGAAATGGAATAAACGAAACAGTTCTGTAAGGTGACATACACTAAACAGAAAACAATCACCCACAACCAAAATGGGGAAAACAGGCTACCTAAGTATGATTCTCAATCAGAGACAACGATCGACAGCTGCCTCTGATTGAGAACAATACCAGGCCAAACACAGAAATACAACATAGAAAAAAGAACAGAGAATGCCCACCCCAACTCACACCCTGACCAAACTAACACAAAGACATAAAAAAGGAACTAAGGTCAGAACGTAACACCTCTACTGTGCTGCTTCTCCAGTCACGTACCAGTCCTGGAGGTCTGAGGAGAGCTCTGT
The DNA here is from genome assembly GCF_036934945.1 of Oncorhynchus masou masou. NCBI lineage: Eukaryota > Metazoa > Chordata > Actinopteri > Salmoniformes > Salmonidae > Oncorhynchus > Oncorhynchus masou. The sequence continues at coordinate 20,144,299 of NC_088225.1, read as the reverse complement.
GGCGAGGTGATTTCTGATTGGTGCTGTAGGGCAGAATGCTGAATGTTATGGTATCGGCTAGCCAAAATTACCTTGTCCAAGGCAAATACGGATGTTTGAGGGGTACTTGAAATGTCTCATTTGCATATATTTGATGTGATTGGGGAAGGACTGCATGTGCAGTACTGTGGGAACTAAATCAAACATTTTTTGTGCAAGGTTTTGATTCCTTTCATCGTGTTTCTTCGTACATTTTCTTTTCAGATAAATAAATTCAGTTGTGAAAAGAAATGTTGAATGTCTTCCAGTCTGGCTCTTTTAGTATTAAGTGGAGGAATGTGTCATAGATAGAAAACCTACTAGTGCTTCTACAGTTAGCTTGCATACTGGATAGTAGCTACATTGAATAGAGCTGAAATGCTACCTGAATCACAATGAAGACAACATCACAGAGAGGAATGGTTTCGCAACATTTCAATTTATCCCCAAAATAAATAAATTAATGCATGTGAGTCAATTTAACACACACAGCCAATCTCTTCATATGAACACAATAAAGCCACTACTTAATACAGTGTTCTTCCTGTCAGTGGTCAAGTAACCAGAGTGGAGGAAACTGGAGGAACCAATTGGTGCAGTAATGGGCTTTTAGTGGCGTGGACAGGCACATTGTAACAGGGTGCTGAATTCCCTTGTTAAGTGCCAGTGTGGGCGACACTAATGAGATGCAGTGGAGACTTGATTTCATCCCCACAAATAGCTTAACAACTGACTAATGTCTATTATATTAGATCATATACACTGAGTGTACAAAACATTAGGAACACCTTCCTAATATTGAGCCTTTTGACCTCAGAACAGCCTCAATTCATTGGGGCATGGACTCAGTCCATGGTGATGCTGGCCCATGTTGACTCCAATGCTTCCCACAGTTGTGTCAAGTTGGCTGGATGTCCTTTGGATGGTGGACCATTCTTGATACACATGGGAAACTGCTAAGTGTGAAAAAATCCAGCAGCATTGCAGTTTTTGACTCAAACCGGTGTGCATGGCACCTACTACCATACCACGTTCAAAGGCACTTAAACCTTTTGTCTTGCCCATTTACCCTCTGAATGGACCACATACACAATACATGTCTCAAGGCTTAGAAATCCTTATTTAACCTGTCTCCTTCCCTTCATCGACACTGATTGAATTGGATTTAACAAGTGACATCAATAAGGGATCGTAGCTTTCACCTGGATTCACCTCGTCAGTCGATGTCATGGAAAGAGCAGGTGTTCCTAATGTTTTTTTACACTCAGTGTATGTTGGGATGGCTCTATGCAGAGAGGCAGAGAGAGGAGACTGCCACTCAAGTTCTCTCTCTGTGTGTGGAGGATCAGAGGGGGTTTATACGAATCAGAATTGGCTTGTGGGTTGACTGGGTTGCATGGTGTTGATTTTCCCTGACCTGTTGAACAACAATGACCTGGTGTGTTTCTGGTGGGCTGAGCTATATTAGCCTGGTCAATAGCCTGGTCACTTACACATACCATCATACAATAACTGCATGCTGATTTAATTAGGGTTGCTGTTTGGGCATTTACATTTACAATTAAGTCATTTAGCAGACGCTCTTATCCAGAGCGACTTACAAATTGGTGAATTCACCTTCTGACATCCAGTGGAACAGCCACTTTACAATAGTGCATCTAAATCATTTAAGGGGGGGTGAGAAGGATTACTTTATCCTATCCTAGGTATTCCTTGAAGAGGTGGGGTTTCAGGTGTCTCCGGAAGGTGGTGATTGACTCCGCTGTCCTGGCGTCGTGAGGGAGTTTGTTCCACCATTGGGGGGCCAGAGCAGCGAACAGTTTTGACTGGGCTGAGCGGGAACTGTACTTCCTCAGTGGTAGGGAGGCGAGCAGGCCAGAGGTGGATGAACGCAGTGCCCTTGTTTGGGTGTAGGGCCTGATCAGAGCCTGGAGGTACTGGGGTGCCGTTCCCCTCACAGCTCCGTAGGCAAGCACCATGGTCTTGTAGCGGATGCGAGCTTCAACTGGAAGCCAGTGGAGAGAGCGGAGGAGCGGGGTGACGTGAGAGAACTTGGGAAGGTTGAACACCAGACGGGCTGCGGCGTTCTGGATGAGTTGTAGGGGTTTAATGGCACAGGCAGGGAGCCCAGCCAACAGCGAGTTGCAGTAATCCAGACGGGAGATGACAAGTGCCTGGATTAGGACCTGTGCCGCTTCCTGTGTGAGGCAGGGTCGTACTCTGCGGATGTTGTAGAGCATGAACCTACAGGAACGGGCCACCGCCTTGATGTTAGTTGAGAACGACAGGGTGTTGTCCAGGATCACGCCAAGGTTCTTAGCGCTCTGGGAGGAGGACACAATGGAGTTGTCAACCGTGATGGCGAGATCATGGAACGGGCAGTCCTTCCCCGGGAGGAGGAGCAGCTCCGTCTTGTCGAGGTTCAGCTTGAGGTGGTGATCCGTCATCCACATTGATATGTCTGCCAGACATGCAGAGATGCGATTCACCACCTGGTCATCAGAAGGGGGAAAGGAGAAGATTAATTGTGTGTCGTCTGCATAGCAATGATAGGAGAGACCATGTGAGGTTATGACAGAGCCAAGTGACTTGGTGTATAGCGAGAATAGGAGAGGGCCTAGAACAGAGCCCTGGGGGACCCCAGTGGTGAGAGCACGTGGCGAGGAGACAGATTCTCGCCACGCCACCTGGTAGGAGCGACCTGTCAGGTAGGATGCAATCCAAGCGTGGGCCGCGCCGGAGATGCCCAACTCGGAGAGGGTGGAGAGGAGGATCTGATGGTTCACAGTATCGAAGGCAGCCGATAGGTCTAGAAGGATGAGAGCAGAGGAGAGAGAGTTAGCTTTAGCAGTGCGGAGCGCCTCCGTGATACAGAGAAGAGCAGTCTCAGTTGAATGACTAGTCTTGAAACCTGACTGATTTGGATCAAGAAGGTCATTCTGAGAGAGATAGCGGGAGAGCTGGCCAAGGACGGCATGTTCAAGAGTTTTGGAGAGAAAAGAAAGAAGGGATACTGGTCTGTAGTTGTTGACATCGGAGGGATCGAGTGTAGGTTTTTTCAGAAGGGGTGCAACTCTCGCTCTCTTGAAGACGGAAGGGACGTAGCCAGCGGTCAGGGATGAGTTGATGAGCGAGGTGAGGTAAGGGAGAAGGTCTCCGGAAATGGTCTGGAGAAGAGAGGAGGGGATAGGGTCAAGCGGGCAGGTTGTTGGGCGGCCGGCCGTCACAAGAAGCAAGATTTCATCTGGAGAGAGAGGGAGAAAGAGGTCAGGGCACAGGGTAGGGCAGTGTGAGCAGAACCAGCGGTGTCGTTTGACTTAGCAAACAAGGATCGGATGTCGTCGACCTTCTTTTCAAAATGGTTGACGAAGTCATCTGCAGAGAGGGAGGAGGGGGGGGGGGAGGAGGATTCAGGAGGGAGGAGAAGGTGGCAAAGAGCTTCCTAGGGTTAGAGGCAGATGCTTGGAATTTAGAGTGGTAGAAAGTGGCTTTAGCAGCAGAGACAGAGGAGGAAAATGTAGAGAGGAGGGAGTGAAAGGATGCCAGGTCCGCAGGGAGGCGAGTTTTCCTCCATTTCCGCTCGGCTGCCCGGAGCACTGTTCTGTGAGCTCGCAATGAGTCGTCGAGCCACGGAGCGGGAGGGGAGGACCGAGCCGGCCTGGAGGATAGGGGACATAGAGAGTCAAAGGATGCAGAAAGGGAAGAGAGGAGGGTTGAGGAGGCAGAATCAGGAGATAGGTTGGAGAAGGTATGAGCAGAGGGAAGAGATGATAGGATGGAAGAGGAGAGAGTAGCGGGGGAGAGAGAGCGAAGGTTGGGATGGCGCGATACCATCCGAGTAGGGGCAGTGTGGGAAGTGTTGGATGAGAGCGAGAGGGAAAAGGATACAAGGTAGTGGTCGGAGACTTGGAGGGGAGTTGCAATGAGGTTAGTGGAAGAACAGCATCTAGTAAAGATGAGGTCGAGCGTATTGCCTGCCTTGTGAGTAGGGGGAAGGTGAGAGGGTGAGGTCAAAAGAGGAGAGGAGTGGAAAGAAGGAGGCAGAGAGGAATGAGTCAAAGGTAGACGTGGGGAGGTTAAAGTCGCCCAGGACTGTGAGAGGTGAGCCGTCCTCAGGAAAGGAGCTTATCAAGGCATCAAGCTCATTGATGAACTCTCCGAGGGAACCTGGAGGGCGATAAATGATAAGGATGTTAAGCTTGAAAGGGCTGGTAACTGTGACAGCATGGAATTCAAAGGAGGCGATAGACAGATGGGTAAGGGGAGAAAGAGAGAATGACCACTTGGGAGAGATGAGGATCCCGGTGCCACCACCCCGCTGACCAGAAGCTCTCGGGGTGTGCGAGAACACGTGGGCGGACGAAGAGAGAGCAGTAGGAGTAGCAGTGTTATCTGTGGTGATCCATGTTTCCGTCAGTGCCAAGAAGTCGAGGGACTGGAGGGAGGCATAGGCTGAGATGAAGTCTGCCTTGTTGGCCGCAGATCGGCAGTTCCAGAGGCTACCGGAGACCTGGAACTCCACGTGGGTCGTGCGCGCTGGGACCACCAGATTAGGTGGCCGCGGCCACGCGGTGTGGAGCGTTTGTATGGTCTGTGCAGAGAGGAGAGAACAGGGATAGATAGACACATAGTTGACAGGCTACAGAAGAGGCTACGCTAATGCAAAGGAGATTGGAATGACAAGTGGACTACACGTCTCGAATGTTCAGAAAGTTAAGCTTACGTAGCAAGAATCTTATTGACTAAAATGATTGAAATGATACAGTACTGCTGGAGTAGGCTAGCTGGCAGTGGCTGCGTTGTTGACTTTGTAGGCTAGCTGGCAGTGGCTGCGTTGTTGACACTACACTAATCAAGTCGTTCCGTCGAGTGTAATAGTTTCTACAGTGCTGCTATTCGGGGGCTAGCTGGCTAGCTGGCTAGCTAGCAGTGTTGATTACGTTACGTTACGTTAAAAGAACGACAATAGCTGGCTAGCTAACCTAGAAAATCGCTCTAGACTACACAATTGTCTTAGATACAAAGACGGCTATGTAGCTAGCTAGCTACGATCAAACAAATCAAACCGTTGTACTGTAATGAAGTGAAATGAAAATGTGATACTACCTGTGGAGCGAAGCGGAATGTTGACCGGGTTGTTGAAGTTCTATTCAGTAGACGTTGGCTAGCTGTTGGCTAGCTAGCTAGCAGTATTTCCTACGTTAAGGACGACAAATAGCTGGCTAGCTAACCTCGGTAAATTAAGATAATCACTCTAAGTCTACACACTCTAAACTACACAATTATCTTGGATACGAAGACAGCAAAGACAGCTATGTAGCTAGCTAACACTACACTAATCGAGTCGTTCAGTTGAGTGTAATAGTTTCTACAGTGCTAGTAGACGTTAGCTAGCTGCTGGGCAGATAGCAGTGAGACTACGTTAGGACGACGAAATACGATAATTACGCAATTATCTTTGATACAAAGACGGCTATGTAGCTAGCTAAGAAGAAATTGCTAAGATTAGACAAATCAAACCGTTGTACTATAATGAAATGTAATGAAAATGTAATGAAAAGTTATACTACCTGCGGACCGAAGTGTAGATGCGACCGCTCGCTCCAACCCGGAACAGGAAACACCGGGCAGACCTGCAGTAATTACTATCTGCTGCCAGCGTGGGAGTTCACCTCGCACAGAGACACACACAGAGACATACACGTTTAGCACACACAGAGACACACACACGTCCTTCACACACACACACACACACCTCTCACACACACACTGACCAACTCTCCATACCAAATGTATTTAAGATTGTCTGTGCTTAAACTGGAACATAGTGGATGCACAGTAACATGCTATTACATGACTCCAGAGCTTTGGCTCTGGGCTTCACAGCACTGTACGGGTTTTGACAGACAGCCGTTCTGAACTTGAGCATCTGTAAATTACGATGAATCTATGTATTTTGAAAGATGAGACGTTGAGGATTATAATAAATACCACTTTGATGTCATCGAAGCCAAATGCCCAAATGTGCACTTCACAAAAAACTCATGTCATATACAGTGTCGATGTTTCTGATCACTATGTTTGATGTACAGTTACAATATGAGATGGTGTTCTACCCTGGGTTGTGCTGAACAGAATGAACCTGTATTATGATGAACATTTTCCGCATCTGAATGAACTCGTGACTCCGTTCTATGCACACCGTACGACCTGCTTTTCTGAATTGCATTGTGAAAGCCTAACACCGTAAGATTCTATTTTATCATTTAGCTGGTCATGTTGGCAATAGAACAAGCTTTCAAATCATGCCCACCTGACCCAGATTGCGATTTATAATGGACCGATACTGGTTGCGTGAACAACAACAGTAGTTGTGTAAAGGCAGGGATGCAGAGCTGTGTTCCAACGTGCTCTATTTCCTGAATGGCACTGCTAGGAGAACTCAAATAAAACACCTTATAGTTGAAGACTCTTTGAGTGCATTGAAATGACTTGGGAACCGTGCCCACACTGGAGGGGTGTGTGGCCACTTGAAGACACCAGCTAGTCCTCTCACTCAAACCCTTGTCATATTTTTGTGTTATGTTGCACCTACCCCACATTTTCCAGAAATATTCTTATCATGTTACTGAGTGTATCCAGAGTTTTTTTTCTGATTTCATTATTGACAAAGGCTGTGAAAAGTATGGTTAACGTAAAATGCACATGAAATCAACAGTGTAAAATTTGGATTTATTCAGTCTTGTGTCAGGTGAACTAAACTCAGCAAATGTCCCTTTTTCAGGACCCTGTCTTTCAAAGATCATTTGTAAAAATCCAAATAACTTCACAGATCTTCATTGTAAAGGGTTTACACACTGTTTCCCATGCTGGTTCAATGAACCATAAACAATGAATGAACATGCATCTGTGGAACAGTCGTTAAGACACTAACAGCTTACAGACGGTAGGCCAAAAGAAAGATGCCCAGGGTCCCTGCTCATCTGCGTGAACGTGCCTTAGGCATGCTGAAAGGAGGCTTGGGGACTGCAGATGTGGCCAGGGCAATAAATTGCAATGTCCGTACTGTGAGATGTCTAAGACAGCACTACAGGGAGACGGGATGGACAGCTGGTCGTCCTCGCAGTGGCAGACCAGACCAGGCCATGGTGAAGGCTGGGTATTTAGGTGGAACTGAAAGATGGTGAAGACTCCGTCAGGGATGGTTGTGGAGTTCCAGAGCCTCAGCACAACCCTGGAGAAGGCCCTGTTGCAGAAGCTCTGGAGCTTGGGATGACGAGGTGACCTGTTGTGATCAGTTCCAGGCATAAGCGACATAAACTCAGTCGGGGTCTCAATTTACTATTCTGAGTAAGCTAACCATTTTTAGAGTGGTAGTTAGTCGAGCCAGATATCTAAACTTGTTGTAGTCGTGGTCAAATACCGACCGGGCACACAGGGCACGTGCCCAGAGGCCCTGACCTCCAGTGGCCCCCATTGATTTTGTTAGTTATTCTCACTCAGATATCATATATAATATAACATATTAACTTAAGTCATTACAAAATGTGTAAAATTTAAGGAAAATAGCTTTAAAACTGCAGGAAAATAGCTTTAAAACTGCAAGAATGTCTCCAACCCATGACAAAAATGGTAGAATTGCAGTAAATTTGCTGTAAAACTGCAACAACAAAAAAAGATCTCTGCCCCATGGTAACATTTGTGGAATTGCATTAAATGTTTTATAAAATAGCAAAGTTTTACTTTAAAACATACATTTCTCTCCACCATTAAGAGAGGGGCCACCAAAATGTTTTGTTGTGAGGTGGGGGCCCAAAAGGCTTGATCTGACTCATTTTGTTCTGTTCTCTGCTGTAGCAGCATTGATGGGAACATAAGGCAGCAGGGTACTGATGATTTGATCCCAAAACATTAAGCTGTCATGATTCATTACACAGAATACTACAGTACTTCATATACAATTCTGTAGAAAACTGTATTGTACTGTAGAATACTTTACTACACACTGTAGTATACCTCGATCATGTATAGTACTATATAATGTTGTAGTATACTGTAGAATACTATAGTAAATAGTAGAGTATACTACAGACCACAAAAACACTACAGTAATTACTATAATATAAACCAACATTTTTTTCTTACTACAGTATTTATAATATAGTAAACTGTAAATATTACAGTACACTACAGTAAATCTGCAAAGCTATAGTAAATACTAGAGTATTCACTGTAGTATTTACTATAGTGAATACCACAGTGAAGTCTGCAAAAACACTACAGTGAATACAAATTTTTTTCTCATTTGCGTACATATTATGATCCAAACATTCTTTCTTTCCTACTATGCCTGTAATTTATACAAATATTATCATCAACAACATTTTCCTCTCTGTTGGTGAGTCTAATGGAAGTAAAGCTGCTGGACAGAAAGGACCTGTGTTTCATTGCTTTTATGTGTTTACTAGCTACTAACCGTCTCCTGAGGCACGAGAGGCGAGGCTGGACAATTCTAGCTACCAACGTTTCTGTCGACAATCAATATGCAATGCACATCTGGGCATCTAAGGCCAAGATCTCATTTGTACCAAACACTGTACCCCTAATAATATTTGTCCACTGATTACCCCATATGATGTCATCAAGAATTACACAGCAGGGAAAATGACTGCTCCCTGAGCCTCATTTTATTGGTCATAACTCTATATTGTTTTTTTTGTCACAAAGAGATGAGAGAGAAAGTAGCAGAAAAACAAGAGAAACAGACAAGGCAGGAGCAGTGAAGGTGGAGTGATGGGTGTTATCTATGTTTGTTCAGGCTGGTTCCGTTTTCTCCCTCCTTCCCAGGCCTTTGCTAAGTGTGTGAGAGTGTTAAAGGTCCTTTAATTAGACACTGCACTGCAGGGGTGTTGCCAGGTCCCCTTAACCCCAAAATAAGATATAGAGCAAAGAAATATAAAAACAACCCAGAATATAAACTGAAGTGGTAAAAACAACCCAGAATATAAACTGAAGTGGTAAAAACAACCCAGAATGTTAACTGATGGGGTAAAAACAACCCAGAATATAAACCGATGGGGTAAAAACAACCCAGAATATAAACTGAAGGGGTAAAAACAACCCAGAATGTAAACTGAAGTGGTAAAAACAACCCAGAATATAAACTGATGGGGTAAAAACAACCCAGAATATAAACCGATGGGGTAAAAACAACCCAGAATGTTAACTGATGGGGTAAAAACAACCCAGAATGTTAACTGAAGTGGTAAAAACAACCCAGAATGTTAACTGAAGTGGTAAAAACAACCCAGAATGTTAACTGATGTGGTAAAAACAACCCAGAATGTTAACTGATGGGGTAAAAAGAGACAATGCCCTAAGGAGGAGAAGAGAAAAGAATCTGACATGACAGGAGTTGACTGTCTATTTGACAAATGTATATTTATTTATCTCTGCTAATTGCATCCTGTTGTTTTGTCAAGTACGTGCCATTGAGTTAATAATATATTAAATCATAGTGTAAATTCACCTGATGCAGCCTACTTGATGGAGGGAGCATCTGGGTAAATGATGTTGAGATTAATGAAGATGTTTTAATTCCATCAGATTTTAATTAGTGTTCTGCATAAACCACAGCGTTTACACTTAGCTAACAGGCCAGACTTCATCTCAGCCTCTGACTGAGATATCAATTACCACAGCCTTTGGGATGCACCTGCACTAATAAGGTGGCTTTAGGGGCTGACAAAAATCCATACACACACATTCTAGATGCCACACACACAGGCACATATGCACACATGCATGCACACACCCACACACACACACACACACACACACACACACACACACACACACACACACACACACACACACACACACACACACACACACACACACACACACACACACACACACATATTCACATGGACGCACCCATCTATATTCTCACACACACAAAGGCACACACACAGACAAATGATCAGACAAACAAAGAAATGCACTCACTATTGCACACAGGTACAGCAGAGGAGACAGAGCATGTTTGACCCACGCAGGGAGTACCAGTGACTCGCTCAATACGGAAGTGGTCAAATGATGCTACGCTACAGGACTGTTTTGCTAGCACAGACAATAATATCTTCCGGGATTCATCCATTGGCATTGAGGAGTATACCACCTCAGTCATCGGGTTCATCAATAAATGCACCGACGACGTCCTCCCCACAGTGACCATACGTACATATCCCAACCAGAAGCCATGGATTACAGGCAACATCCGCATCGAGCTAAAGGCTAGAGCTGCCGCTTTCAAGGAGTGGGACACTAATCTGGACGCTTATAAGAAATCCCGCTATGCCCTCAGACGAACCATCAAACAAGCAAAGCGTCAATACAGGATGAAGATTGAATCCTACTACACCTGCTTTGACGCTCGTCGGATGTGACAGGGCTTGAAAACTATTACGGAATACAAAGGGAAACCGAGACACAAGCTGCCCAGTGACTTGAGCCTACCAGATGAGCTAAATGCCTTTTATGCTCGCTTCGAGGCAAGCAACACTGAAGCATGCATGAGAGCACCAGCTGTTCTGGACAACTGTTTGATAACGCTCTCGTAGCCGATGTGAGCAAGACCTTTAAACAGGTCAACATTCACAAAGCAGCAGGGCCAGACGGATTACCAGGACAAAGCCATATCTCAGACTGGCCAATAAAATGAAAAGATTAAGATGGGCAAAATGACACAGATGCTGGACAGGGATATGGCTTTTTCTTTGCAACTCTGCCTAGAAGGCCAGCATCCCGGAGTCGCCACTTCACTGTTGACGTTGAGACTGGTGTTTTGCGGGTACTATTTAATGAAGCTGCCAGTTGAGGACTTGTGAGGCGTCTGTTTTTCAAACTAGACACTCTAATGTACTTGTCCTCTTGCTCAGTTGTGCACCGGGACCTCACACTCCTCTTTATATTCTGGTTAGAGCAAGTTTGCACTGTTCTTTGAAGGGAGTAGTACACAGCGTTGTACGAGATCTTCAGTTTCTTTACAATTTCTCGCATGGACTTGCCTTCATTTGTCAGAACAAGAATAGACTGATGAGTTTCAGAAGAAAGTTCTTTACTTAGATATTCCATGAAAAATCAGCCGTTTCCAGATACAGTAATCATTTACAACATTAACAATGTCTACAGTGTATTTCTGATCAATTTGATGTTATTTTAATAGTGCTTTTCTTTCATAAACAAGACATTTCTAAGTGACCCCAAACTTTGAACGGTAGTGTAGACTCGGTACCGGTACACCCTGTGTATAGCCTCATTGTTGTTATTTTATTGTGTTACTTTTTGTTCTTTTTTACTCTTAACTCTTTCTTGAACTGCTCTGTTGGTTAAGGGCTCGTAAGTAAGCATTTCACAGTAAGGTCTCCACTTGTTGTGTTTCGGTGCATGTGACTAATAAAGTTGAATTTGATTTGATTACTATATACTGAGTGTTACTGGTTTATCTCCTTTGCTGCCTTTGTCTGCAGATCATGTGGTGTGTGAAGAGGAGTTTAAGTATGCCATGCTGGCCCTGAACTGTGTGTGTCCTGCTACCTCCACCCTCATCACCCTGTTGATCCACTCCTCTAGAGGACAGTGAGTACACACACACACACACACAAACCCACACACACACTCTTTCTCCAATGGGTGTGGGTGGTACCAGACAGAGGCAGTGAAGTATGTCCTTTGGCCTAACAGATGCTGAGTACATTGAGCTGTACACAGTAGATTATTCATGGTAGATCGACTACTGACCTAAAGTAGACCCAGACCAGTCATGATCCTCTTAAACCCAGACCAGTCCTCTGATCCTCTATCTGCTGCCCCCTCCACCCCTCTACTTTCAGAACAGCACCCCCAGAGGCCTTCAGGCAACATGCAGGAGCCTTCCAGCCCCTCAACAGGTCAGTGTGTGTCACTGTCCTCCTAAACCACGACATCTCCCTCCCCCTCCCTCCGTATCCCTGATGTGCGGTGACATTAACTCGGCCAGGCATGCTGTCCCCAGGAAACGGTCCATTTATTATTTACAGACGAGTTGTTTCTGTAATGCAGTCCTCCTCACATCACCTCCACCCACAGCCACACCCTCCGCCCTGCACCCTTCCTTTCTCACCTCCTGTCTCTCAACTCATCCTTTCTAAAGGCAGACAAGGTGAACACAGCCCACGTGTGAAACTCTCTCCATGTGTAGCGTACAGCGGCGTCTATCTTGGCAGCTGTATTGCTCTGATAGTGTCTGTGTCACTGTGTGTGTTTCAGTGCTGATTGAGTTATTGATTGGTTTCTGACACTGTTGTAAAGTGTTAACACTGCAGCCTTGAGGGGAAGTGTCTTTGATGTGTGGTTGATGCTGAAAGGGAAGCTGCGTGCAACACTGTTTAAAAGGTCAACTCTGTCCCCTAATGACCAATCCATTCCGTGATTGTGTCTCAGGGAGGGCGGGGCATGCTCAGCTGACCAGTGGCAGCGCACCTACCGCCGCTGCTCGGCCAATGAGGTGCATCACATTTGTCTGGAGGAGAGCAAGTTCTTTGGGGAGTACCAGGGGAAGAGTTTCACCTTCGCCTCCTTCCACGCACACAAGAAGTGAGTCAATAAGCAGACATACACAAAGTTTACATTTCACATTTTAGTCAGTTAGCAGACACTCTTAGCCACACACACACCCACACACCCACACACCACACACATTTGACATTTTAGTCATGTAGCAGACACTCTTAGCCACACACACACCCACACACCCACACACCACACACATTTGACATTTTAGTCATGTAGCAGACACATTTGACATTTTAGTCATTAGCAGACCTTAGCCACACACACCCACACACCCACACACCACACATATTTGACATTTTAGTCATGTAGCAGACACTATTAACCACACACACGTTTCCTGTATCTGATCCTCTCCTCCTCGGTCAGGTATGGTGTGTGTCTGATTGGAGTGCGGAGGCTGGAAAATGCCAACATCCTACTGAACCCAGGTCCCGGCCACATCATGGGCGGCTCAGACACCTGCTTCTACATCAACATTTCCAAGGAGGAGAACTCAGCTTTTGTCAGGGGCCACAGAGAGCCCACGCGGGGGGGCCCCAAGGGCAGTGACAGGGGGGTGGGGCCCCAGACCATCTACCATGGACTCACCAGACTGCCTGTCCACAGCATCATCGCCAGCATGGGTCAGTCTCACTGACTCACTGTGACACAGTTACACTCAGATACTTTGTCCAAGTGCACTTAGCATAATGTTTCTTATTATACAATTCTGACTTTCCTGATCCATGTACATGGCACAGATTAGGACATGTTTTACATGTTGATCCACAATAGGCAGATGTAAGAAACCTAACAGTTGTATGAGGAATAAACTCATATCTAATTGTAAGTCTCTGGTGATAAGAGCATCTGCCAACTGAGTGAAATGTATCTGGCATGTAGGTTTCCTTTTTTGTTTTGTTTTTACAACCACACCCCCTGGTGGAGAACTCTGGGTCTTCTGGTTCGCAAGTTTGAAAGTGAAAATGTGCCCCAGAACAGTCACAGACACGGATGCAAACATAGCACACAGGGCAAGCACAGATCCACAATCAGTACTATTTGGCTTTGTGAGAGAACAATGGTACTCCCAGTCACAGCACATAGGTACTCTCACAAATCCAAATAGTACTGATTCTGGATCTGTGCTTGCCATGTGTGCTATGTTTGCATCTGTATCTGTGTTTGTTGTAGGGCACATTTTCCCTTTAGCCTGTGCTTGTATGGACAGGACAATGCTATAACTGTTTTCTACTAAGGGTGTGGACTGGTCATAGATTGTATGTGTCCTCTGTCCCCCGTAGGCACGGTGGCCATTGACCTGCAGGACTCCAGTGACAGCAGCCCAGAGGGCCAGGGCCCGGGGGGAATGACCATGGACAGTGGGGGAAGTGGAGGTGGCAGGGCCAGCCGGACAGAGGGGGGTTGGGGGCGCTAACACCCTGGCCCTCCCAGCCACAGCAGACTCTGCCGAGGAGAGACGCCACAGCATCGCCCCTGTCCTGGAGCTGGTGGACGGGGTCAACTCAGCAACCTTCGACCCACTGGGGGACCAATCAGAGGACGAGGGCGGGGACGAGGGGAAGGATGAGGGGGACGGAGACGAGAATGGCCAGTGAGTGTTTAGGAGTTGCCTGAGGTCTAATGTGTGTTTTAATTAGGTTGTTTAAGTCCTGCCATGTTGTGTCCTCAGACCCAGGTGTAAATGTGTTTGTGTGTTTCTGTCTGTCTGTCTGTCTGTCTTTGTTTGTGTGTGTGTGTGTGTGTGTGTGTGTGTGTGTGTGTGTGTGTGTGTGTGTGTGTGTGTGTGTGTGTGTGTGTGTGTGTGTGTGTGTGTGTGTGTGTGTGTGTGTGTGTGTGTGTGTGTGTGTGTGGCAGGTGGGTGAAGGGGTACCCGCTGAACTCTCCGTACATTGGCAGTTCCCCTGCCTTGTGTCACCTGCTGCAGGAAAAAATGCCCTTCTGCTGCCTGCGCCTGGACAAGGTGGGAATCAGATGACTTCTGCCGTACTTACACTCAACTAGAACCATCCTACCTCCCTACCTGACCCCTCTTCGATGATGATGATGACCTTCATGTAATCCAATGTATTTCCTGTGTCGTTCCTGTGTCATCTCCCTCCTACAGGCCTGCCACCACATCCCGTTCGAGGACTGATCTCGGTCGTGCAGGAAACGGCTTTAAGAACAAGCTGATCATCGTGTCGGCGGAGAGTGCAGGAAACTGGCCTGTACAGGAAACTTAGATATCGCGCCCTGAGGGCTTACTAAATCTCCGCCCCAAGAAAGAGCTCACACCCCATCGTGCTGCTACTGGAGAACATGTGAGTGGAAACAGACACACTGCAGGAAAACATAGAATTACATAGATATAGAACACTGTAAGTCTCTATGGCGTAACCACACCAGGAAAACATAGATATAGAACACTGGATGGCGTAACCCACTGCAGGAAACCATAGAATTACATAGATATAGAACACTGTAAATCTCTATGGCGTAACCAGGAAACCATAGAATGACATAGATATAGGTAAAACTATAGAATTACATAGATATAGAACACTGTAAATCTCTATGGCGTAAACCAGGAAACACTGCAGGAAACTATAGAATTACATAGATATAGAACACTGTAAATCTCTATGTAAATCTCGTAACCACACTGCAGGAAACTATAGAATTACATGACATAGATATAGAACACTGTAAGTCTCTATGGCGTAACCACACTGCAGGAAACTATAGAATTACATAGATATAGAACACTGTAAATCTCTATGGCGTAACCACACTGCAGGAAACTATAGAATTACATAGACACTGCAGGAAACTATGTAAGTCTCTATGGCGTAACCACACACTGAATTACATAGATATAGGAAACTATAGGAAAATTACATAGATATAGAACACTGTAAATCTCTATGGCGTAACCACACTGCAGGAAACTATATAATTACATAGATATAGAACACTGTAAGTCTCTATGGCGTAACCACACTGCAGGAAACTATAGAATTACATAGATATAGACACACTGTGTCTCAGGTAACCACACTGCAGGAAACCATAGAATTACATAGATATAGAACACTGTAAGTCTCTATGGCGTAACCACACTGCAGGAAACTATAGAATTACATAGATATAGAACATTGTAAGTCTCTATGGTGTAACCACACTGCAGGAAACTATAGAATGCAGGAAACTATAGAATTATAGAACACTGTAAATAGATACTGCAGGAAACACATAGATATAGAACACTGTAAATCTCTATAGAATTACATAGATATAGAACACTGTAATCTCTATGGCGTAACCACACTGCAGGAAACTATAGAATGACATAGATATGCAGAACACTAGATATAGAACACTGTAAATCTCTATGGCGTAACCACACTGCAGGAAACCATAGAATGACATAGATATAGAACACTGTAAGTCTCTATGGCGTAACCCACACTGAATTACATAGATATAGAACACTGAATCTCTATGGTGTAACCACACTGCAGGAAACCATAGAATGACATAGATATAGAACACTGTAAGTCTCTAGCGTAACCACATAGAAACTATAGAATTACATAGATATAGAACATTGTAAATCTCTATGGCGTAACCACACTGCAGGAAACCATAGAATTACATAGATATAGAACACTGTAAGTCTCTAAACACATAGAATTACATAGATATAGAACACTGTAAGTCTCTGTAAACACTGCAGGAAACTATAGAATTACATAGATATAGAACATTGTAAGTCTCTATGGTGTAACCACACTGAAACTATAGGAAACTATATAATGCAGGAAACATAGAATGACATAGATATAGAACACTGTAAATCTCTATAGAATTACATAGATATAGAACACTGTAAATCTCGTAACCACACTGCAGGAAACTATAGAATGACATAGATATAGAACAGATATAACCACACTGCAGGAAACTATAGAATTACATAGATATAGTAAATCTCTATGGTGTAACCACACTGCAGGAAACTATAGAATTACATAGATATAGAACACTGTAAATCTCTATGGCGTAACCACACTGCAGGAAACCATAGAATTACATAGATATAGAACACTGTAAATCTCTATGGCGTAACCACACTGCAGGAAAAACTATAGAATGTAACATAGATATAGAACACTGTACTGTAAATCTCTCTACTGCAGGGTGTAACCACACTGCAGGAAACTATAGAATGACATAGATATAGAACACTGTAAGTCTCTATGGCGTAACCACACTGCAGGAAACACATAGATATAGAACAGGTAAACACTGCAGGAAACTATAGAATTACATAGATATAGAACACTGTAAGTCTCTATGGCGTAACCACACTGCAGGAAACCATAGAATTACATAGATATAGAACACTGTAAATCTCTATGGCGTAACCACACTGCAGGAAACTATAGAATGACATAGATATAGAACACTGTAAATCTCTATGGCGTAACCACACTGCAGGAAACTATATAATTACATAGATATAGAACACTGAAACGTAACCACACTGCAGGAAACTATATAATTACATAGATATAGAACACTGTAAGATAACCACACTGCAGAATTACAAGATATAGAACACTGTAATGACACACTGCAGAAATATAGAAACACTGTAAGTCTCTATCTGTAACCACACTGCAGGAAACTATAGAATGACATATATATAGAACACTGTAAGTCTCTATTTTCGTAACCACACTGCAGGAAACCATAGAATGACATAGATATAGAACACTGTAAGTCTCTATGGCGTAACCACACTGCAGGAAACCATAGAATGACATAGATATAGAACACTGTAAGTCTCTATGGCATAACCACACTGCAGGAAACCATAGAATGACATAGATATAGAACACTGTAAGTCTTTATGGCGTAACCACACTGCAGGAAACTATAGAATTACATAGATATAGAACACTGTAAGTCTCTATGGCGTAACCACACTGCAGGAAACTATAGAATGACATAGATATAGAACACTGTAAGTCTCTATGGCATAACCACACTGCAGGAAACTATAGAATTACATAGATATAGAACATTGTAAGTCTCTATGGTGTAACCACACTGCAGGAAACTATAGAATTACATAGATATAGAACACTGTAAGTCTCTATGGCGTAACCACACTGCAGGAAACCATAGAATTACATAGATATAGAACATAAGTCTAGTAACCACACTGCAGGAAACTATAGAATTACATGATATAATCTCTCCTGTGTCTAGATATGTTGTAAGTCTCTATGGTGTAACCACACTGCAGGAAACATAGAATTACATAGATATAGAACACTGTAATCTCTATGGTGTAACCACACTGCAGGAAACCATAGAATGACATAGATAGAACACTGTAAGTCTATAGAATTCTATGGCTATGGTGTAACCACACTGCAGGAAACCATAGAATTACATAGATATAGAACACTGTAAGTCTCTATGGCGTAACCACACTGCAGGAAACTATAGATATAGAACACTGTAAGTCTCTATAGTAACCACACTGCAGAAGAATTACATAGATATAGAACATTGTAAGTCTCTATGGTGTAACCAGGACACTGCAGATATAGAAACTATAGTAACCAATGCAGGAAACATAGATATAGAACACTGTAAATCTCTATGGTGTAACCACACTGCAGGAAACCATAGAATGACATAGATATAGAACACTGTAAGTCTCTATGGCGTAACCACACTGCAGGAAACTATAGAATTACATAGATATAGAACACTGTAAATCTCTATGGTGTAACCACACTGCAGGAAACCATAGAATGACATAGATATAGAACACTGTAAGTCTCTATGGCGTAACCACATTGCAGGAAACTATAGAATTACATAGATATAGAACATTGAAACTATGGTGTAACCACATAGGAAAATTACATAGATATAGAGAACACTGTAAATCTCTATGGCGTAACCACACTGCAGGAAACTATAGAATTACATAGATATAGAACACTGTAAGTCTCTATGGTGTAACCACACTGCAGGAAACTATAGAATTACATAGATATAGAACACTGTAAGTCTCTATGGCGTAACCACACTGCAGAAATTATAGAATGACATAGATATAGAACACTGTAAATCTCTAGTGGCAGGAAACCACAATGACATGGCACTGTAAGTCTCTATGGCGTAACCACATGCAGGAATAGAACATAGATATAGAACACTGTAAAGGAAACCATAGAATTACATCTCTATGGCGTAACCACACTGCAGGAAACTATGAATGACATAGATATAGAACACTGTAAGTCTCTAACACACTGCAGAAACTATAGAATTACATAGATATAGAACATTGTAAGTCTCTGGCGTAACCACACTGCAGGAAACTATAGAATTACATAGATATAGAACACTGTAAATCACACTGCAGGAAACTATAGAATGACATAGATATAGAACACTGTAAGTCTCTATGGCGTAACCACACTGCAGGAAACTATAGAATTACATAGATATAGTGTAACCACACTGAAACTATAGAATTACATAGATATAGAAATGGCGTAACCACACCAGGAAACCATAGAAACATAGGAACACTGTAAATCTCTATGGCGTAACCACACTGCAGGAAACCATAGAAGACATAGATATAGAAATGGCATAACCACACTGCAGAAACTATAGAATTACATAGATATAGAACACTGTAAGTCTCTGTAACCACACTGCAGGAAACCATAGAATGACATAGATATAGAACACTGTAAGCTCTATGGCGTAACCACACTGAAACTATAGAATTACAAGATATAGAACATCCTATGGTCTGCAGGAAACCATAGAATGACATAGATATAGAACACTGTAACACATGCAGGAAACTATAGAATTACATAGATATAGAACATTGTAAGTCTCTATGGTGTAACCACACTGCAGGAAACCTGAAGCGTAACCACATAGATAGAATGAATAGATATAGAACACTGTAAGTCTCTATGGCGTAACCACACCAGGAAACTATAGAATTACTAGCAGGAAACTAACCACACTGCAGGAAAATTACATAGATATAGAACACTGTAAGTCTCTATGGCGTAACCACACTGCAGGAAAACATAGATATAGAACATTGTAAATCTCTATGAAACCACACTGCAGGAAACCATTACATAGATATAGAACACTGTAAGTCTCTATGGCGTAACACACAGGAAACTGAGGAAACATATGGCGTAACCACACTGCAGGAAACCATTACATAGATATAGAACACTGTAAGTCTCTATGGTGCAGGAAACTATAGAATTCATAGATATGTAACCACACTGCAGAATTACATAGATATAGAACACTGTAAGTCTCTGTTCTCATAGACTTTATATGGCTATGGGCGTAACCACACTGCAGGAAACATAGAATGACATAGATATAGAACACTGTAAGTCTCTATGGCGTAACCACATTGCAGGAAACTATAGAATTACATAGATATAGAACACTGTAAATAAAAGGAAAGTAAAATTCTGAACACTGTAAATCTCTATGGCTGTAACCACACTGCAGAACACTGTAAGTCTCTATGGCGTGCAGGAAACCACATAGATATAGAACACTGTAAACATGTAACCACACTGCAGGAAACCATAGAATGACATAGATATAGAACACTGTAAGTCTCTATGGCGTAAACACTGCAGGAAACTATAAATACATAGATATAGAACAGATATGTAAATCTCTATGGTGTAACCACACTGCAGGAAACCATGTAAATCTCTAGTGTAACCAATGACATAGATATAGAACACTGTAAGTCTCTATGGCGTAACCACACTGCAGGAAACTATAGAATACATAGATTTGTAAATCTCTAGAACATTAACCACACTGCAGGAAACATAGAATGACATAGATATGGCGAACACTGTAAATTACATAGTCTCTATGGCGTAACCACACTGCAGGAAACCATAGAATGACATAGATATAGAACACTGTAAGTCTCTATGGCGTAACCACACTGCAGGAAACTATAGAATTACATAGATATAGAACACTGTAAGTCTCTAATGTAAACCACACTGCAGGAAACTATAGAATTACATAGATATAGAACACTGTAAGTCTCTATGGCGTAACCACACTGCAGGAAACCATAGAATTACATAGATATAGAACAGTGTAAGTCTCTATGGCGTAACCACACTGCAGGAAACTATAGAATTACATAGATATAGAACACTGTAAATCTCTATGGCGTAACCACACTGCAGGAAACTATAGAATTACATAGATATAGAACACTGTAAGTCTCTATGGCGTAACCACACTGCAGGAAACCACATAGATATAGAACAGAATGCAGGAAACCATAGAAATAGATATAGAACACTGTAAGTCTCACTGCAGGAAACTATAGAATTACATAGTAACCACATGGGTAACCACACTGGAAACTGACATATAATTACATAGATAGGTAGAACACTGTAAGTCTCTATGGTGTAACCACACTGCAGGAAACTATAGAATGACATAGATATAGAACACTGTAAGTCTCTAGGCATAGAATGACATAGATATAACACATAGAATGTAACATGCAGGAAACCATAGAATTACATAGATATATAGAACACTGTAAGTCGTAACCACACTGCAGGAAACCATAGAATGACATAGATATAGAACACTGCAGGTATAGAATTACATAGATATATGTAAGTCTCTATGGCGTAACCACACTGCAGGAAACACTGAACACTGGATGGCGTAACACACTAGAAAATGACATAGATATAGAACACTGTAAGTCTACATAGATATATGGTGTAACCACACTGCAGGAAACTATAGAATGACATATATATAGAACACTGTAAGTCTCTATTTTCGTAACCACACTGCAGGAAACCATAGAATGACATAGATATAGAACACTGTAAGTCTCTATGGCGTAACCACACTGCAGGTATAGTCATAGATATAGAACACTGTAAATCTTTCGTAACCACACTGCAGGAAACCATAGAATGACATAGATATAGAACACTGTAAGTCTCTATGGTGTAACCACACTGCAGGAAACTATAGAATGACATAGATATAGAACACTGTAAGTCTCGTAACCACACTGCAGGAAACCACATAGATATAGAACACTGTGCTATGGGTGGAGCATAGAGAGACTTGTCCTGGAGAGGCCCTCTTTAAACACACTGTCAGGGAAGAAGGGATGGTCTCATCTTAAGAGTTCCATTAACAGAATTTATTGTATGAAAATACCTGTGTTTCAAGAGTTTATGGGCACTCTGCAGTGCACTGTGCACATAATATGAAATATTACTGTGGTTTGTCCTGGTGCAAAACCCCAATATGGGCATATTAAAGTGGAATCCAATAAAAGGAGAGTAAAAAGCTGAGTCATGGCTGTGTAGCGCTTTGCTCTCCCACTGTTCTCTGCACACAGCAGCCAGATATAGACTTGTATTTATATTTCAAATCTAAATCATATTAAAGTGTAATCCAATAAAAGGAGAGTAAAAAGCTGAGTCATGGCTGTGTAGCGCTTTGCTCTCCCACTGTTCTCTGCACACAGCAGCCAGGACTTTATATTTCAAATCTAAATCATATTAAAGTGGAATCCAATAAAAGGAGAGTAAAAAGCTGAGTCATGGCTGTGCAGCGCTTTGCTCTCCCACTTTTCTCTGCACACAGCAGCCAGGATTTCAAATCTAAATCAAAAATCAAATCACATTTTATTTGTAACAGGTGAAATGTTTACTTTTACAAGCCCTTAGCCAACAATGCAGTTCAAGAAACAGAGTTAAGAAAATATTTGCTAAATAAACTAAAGTAAAACATTTAATAAAAAGTAACACAATAAAATAACAACAACGAGGCTATATACAGGGGTACCGGTACCGGGTCAATGTGGAGGCTATATACAGGGGGTACCGGTACCGAGTCAATGTGGAGGCTATATACAGGGGGGGGTACCGGGTCAATGTGGAGGCTATATACAGGGGGTACCGTACCGAGTCAATGTGGAGGCTATATACAGGGGTACCGGTACCGAGTCAATGTGGAGGCTATATACAGGGGGTACCGGTACCGAGTCAATGTGGAGGCTATATACAGGGGGTATAGTCAATGTGGGGCTATATACAGGGGTACCGGTACCGAGTCAATGTGGAGGCTATATACAGGGGTACCGGTACCGGGTCAATGTGGAGGCTATATAGAGGGGGTACTGGTACCGGGTCAATGTGGAGGCTATATACAGGGGGTACTGGTACCGAGTCAATGTGGAGGCTATATACAGGGGGTACCGGTACCAAGTCAATGTGGAGGCTATATACAGGGGGTACCGGTACCGGGTCAATGTGGAGGCTATATACAGGGGGTACCGGTACCGGGTCAATGTGGAGGCTATATACAGGGGGTACCGGTACCGAGTCAATGTGGAGGCTATATACAGGGGGTACCGGTACCGAGTCAATGTGGAGGCATACAGGGGGTACCGGTACCGAGTCAATGTGGAGGCTATATACAGGGGGTACCGAGTCAATGTGGAGGCCAGGGGGTCGGTACCGAGTCAATGTGGCGGCTATATACAGGGGGAGGTACCTATATACAGGGGGGTACAGGGGTACCGGTACCAAGTCAATGTGGAGGCTATATACAGGGGGTACCGGTACAGAGTCAATGTGGAGGTCAATGTGGAGGCTATATACAGGGGTACCGGTACCGGTACCGGGTCAATGTGGAGGCTATATACAGGGGGTACCGGTACCGGAGTCAATGTGGAGGCTATATACAGGGGGTACCGGTACCAAGTCAATGTGGAGGCTATATACAGGGGGTACCGGTACCGGATCAATGTGGAGGCTATATACAGGGGGTACCGGTACCGGGTCAATGTGGAGACTATATACAGGGGGTACCGGTACCGAGTCAATGTGGAGGCTATATACAGGGGGTACCGGTACCGAGTCAATGTGGAGGCTATATACAGGGGGTACCGGTACCGAGTCAATGTGGAGGCTATATACAGGGGGTACCGGTACCGAGTCAAGGTATACAGGGGGTACCGGTACCGAGTCAATGTGGAGGCTATTTGTAGTCAATGTGGAGGCTATATACAGGGGGTACCGGTACCGAGTCAATGTGCGGGGGTACAGGTTAGTCGAGGTCATTTGTACATGTAGGTAGGGGTGAAGTGACTATACATAGATAATAGAATCTATGACTTGTGTGGCTGGAGTCTTTGACTATATTTTAGGCCTTCCTCTGACACCACCGAGTATATAAGTCCTGGATGGCAGGAAGATTGGCTCCAGGGATGTACTGGGCCGTTTGCACTACCCTCTGTAGCGCCTTACGGTCAGATGCCGAGCAGTTGACATACCAGGCGGTGATGCAACCGGTCAGGATGCTCTTGATGGTGCAGCTGTAGAACCTTTTGAGGATATGGGGACACATGCCAAGACTTTTCAGTCTCCTGAGGGGGAAAAGGTGTTGTTGTGCCCTCTTCACGACAGTCTTGGTATGTTTCGACCATGATAGTTTGTTGGTGATGTGGACACCAAGGAACTTGAAACGCTCGACCCGTTCCACTACAGCCCCGTCGATGTGAATGGGGGCCTGTTCATCCCTCCTTTTCCTGTAGTCCACTGTAGTCAGCTCATTTGTCTTGATCACGTTGAGATAGAGGTTGTTGTCCTGTCACCACACTGCCAGATTTCTGACCTCCTCCCTATTTGCTGTCTCATCGTTGTCGGCAACTGCTCGGCCTCTGACCGCAAGGCACTACAGAGGGTAGTGCGTACAGCCCAGTACATCAATGGGGCCAAGCTTCCTGCCATCCAGGACCTCTATACCAGGCGGTGTCAGAGGAAGGCCCTAAAAATTGCCACAGACTCCAGCCACCCAAGTCATAGACTGTTCCCTCTGCTACCGCACGGCAAGTGGTACCGGAAGTCTAGGTCCAAGTCTAGGTCCCTGTTGTATTCCGTGAATATGACAAATAACATTTGATTTGATTTGATTGGGAGTTCTCTAGTAGCCTGGTTCCCAAATCTGTTTGTGCTGTCTTGCCAACTCCTATGGTGATTGACGCATGACAATAATAAGAGATAATGAGAGTTACAGGAGTTGGCAAGACAACACAAACGGATCTGGGACTCATGCTACTTCTCTATCTCTACCACTGCAGGGAGCCTGTTTATTTGTTGTGGTAGGTGTAGTTTGTGCTGTATGGGTCTCCTGGTAATCCATATGTGTTGTGATTGATTCAGACCCGAGCCAGACTTTCTGGAGGCTATCTGCTGGTTCCCCATGGTGTTCTACACAGTGGGCTCCATTGACAAGTAAGAGAATCCTCCTCAGTACCCTGGTGGCATCATCTGCTTTTCACTCCTACTCTACTTCTTTTCCTCTAATGCTAATCCAGAAGCAGCTACACACCCCGAAGCTGTATATGGATTGACTTTGTTCTGTACTGTATATCACATCAGTTTGTCAATCCTGCTCACTGCTATTTCTCTATATATGGACAATGTCAGTTCTGTTCCAATCTTTCTGTCTCAAGACATAAATTCTATAATCCCAAACCCCTTTCTCTTTCTCCCTCCCTCTCTCTTTCTCCCGCCCTCTCTCTTTCCCCCTCCCTCCCTCTTTCCCCCTCCCTCCCTCTCGCTTTCTCCCACCCTCTCTCTTTCTCCCTCCCTCTCTCTTTCTCCTTCTAGCCTGGACAGTCT
This sequence comes from Oncorhynchus masou masou, assembly GCF_036934945.1. Lineage (NCBI taxonomy): Eukaryota > Metazoa > Chordata > Actinopteri > Salmoniformes > Salmonidae > Oncorhynchus > Oncorhynchus masou. The sequence continues at coordinate 20,118,896 of NC_088225.1, read as the reverse complement.
GCTGCGTTGTGGGGTGACGTTTGCTGACACCATGGTGGTGGTTGACAAGGAGAGCTCCATGATCGCTGAGGAGGACTACATGGCCGACGCCAAGACCATAGTCAACGTCCAGACCCTCTTTAGGTGGGCTGCTCAGCCATACACAATCATTATACAACCATCACACCATACCATCCTGCACAATCCAACAGTTGTTTGTGTGCATTCATAGATATCTGCGTTCAGCAAGCACTCTATGTCTAAGAATTTGATTGTGTCTCTTTCCTCTGTCCTCAGACTGTTCCCAGCCCTCAGCATCATCACTGAGCTCACCCACCCAGCCAACATGCGCTTCATGCAGTTCAAAGTCAAAGACCATTACTCCCTGGCTCTCTCCAAGCTGGAGAAGGTAACATTGTATTATGGTACTCTCTGTGGTGAGTCGGACCATCCTAGTCAGATCATCTAATGATGGGTCATGTGGGAATGTCAAAAGGAAGTGGTACTCCATTACTGTAATGCTTTTCCATTTCCCTGTCCCTCTCTCTTCCTGTCTCTCTCTTCCTGTCTCTCTTCACTAGTTACCCTTTTCTTGTGGCAACGGGTCACAAATCCTGCTGCTGTAATGACACACTGTGTTATTTCACCCAGTAGATATGGGAGTTTATCAACATTGGGCTTGTTTTGGAATTATTTGTGGATCTGTGTAATCTGAGGGAAATATGTATCTCTAATATGGTCATACATTTGGCAGAAGGTTATGAAGTGCAGCTCAGTTTCCTCCCCATTTTGTGGGCAGTGTGCACATAGCAGGTCTTCTCTTGAGAGCCATGTCTCCATACAGCTGCCTTTCTCAATAGCATGGCTATGCTCACTGAGTCTGTACATAGTCAAAACTTTCCTTAAGTTTGGGTCAGTCAGAATGGTCAGGTATTCTGCCACTGTGTACTCTCTTTTTAGAGCCAAATAGCATTCTAGTTTGCTCTGTTTTTTTTGTCAATTCTTTCCAATGTGTCAAGTAATTATCTTTTTGTTTGCTCATGATTTGGTTGGGGCTAATTGTGTTGCTGTCCTGGGGCTCTGTGGGGTGGACCAGCTTGCTTAGGGGACTCTTCTCCAGGTTAATCTCTCTGTAGGTGATGGCTTTGTTATGGGTGGTTTGGGAATCATTTCCTTTTAGGTGGTTGTGAAATTGAATGGCTCTTTTCTCTCTCTCTCACACTGTCTGTCTGTCTCTCTCCCTGTCTCTCTCTCTCCCTGTTTATCTCTCCCTATCTCTCTCCCTGTCTCTCCCTCTCCCTGTCTTTCTCTCTCCCTGTCTTTCTCTCTCCCTGTCACCCTCTCACTGTCTTTCTCTCTCCGTCTCTCTCTCTCCCGGTCTCTCTCTCCCTGTTTTCTTATTCCTGTGTATGGTGATCTGATAGAAAGAGAGAGAGAGGGGCTCCAACCTGGTCTTCATGTTTCGTCTACCCTTCGCTGCTGGGAAGGTGTTCAGTGTCAGCATGCTGGATACTCTACTGTATCAGGTTCGTCTGAACTCTCACCCCAGGACAGCGACGATCCATATTTCAAAACTCAGTCTATAATATTTGTATTGCCCCTTTATTACTCAATGACCCTCTGTTTTTTGCTGTGTGTTCCCACCAGTCCTTTGTGAAGGACTACATGATTTCCATCACCAGACTGTTGCTGGGACTAGACTCCATGCCTGGCTCAGGCTTCCTCTGTGCTGTGAGTAACTCATCTGCACATGTCCTCAATAGTTATCATCAGAAAGCTAGGAAATGTGATGATCAACAATATAATGTATAGTATACAGCCCTGCTTTGATTTTACTAAGGTTGAAGGGACATTAGTGTAGCTGCCTGGTACTGAGGTTGAAGGGACATTAGTGTAGCTGCCTGGTGTTGAGGTTGAAGGGACGTTAGTGTAGCTGCCTGGTACTGAGGTTGAAGGGACATTAGTGTAGCTGCCTGGTGTTGAGGTTGAAGGGGTATTAATGGAGCTGCCTGGTACTGAGGTTGAAGGGGTATTAGTGTAGCTGCCTGGAACTGAGGATGATGAAGGTGGGGTGTTTGGGGTCTCATAGATGAAGATCACTGAGGAGGACCTGTGGATCCGCACCTATGGTCGACTCTACCAGAAACTGTGCTCCTCCACTGGTGACATCCCCATCGGCATCTACCGCACTGAAGCCCAAAAGTTACCAGTCTCTGAGGTACCTGTCTGGACAGAAAGATCATCATTTACAGGAGTCAATGACACCAAGCTATACATCATCATGATGTATACCCCAAATAAAAACTCAACTCACTCAATAACAACTCACAATAGAAACAGCTGCTGCTTGATATTGGTCTGAGCTGTGTGTGTGTGTGTGTCTCTCAGTCCCAGGTGTCCATCACAGTGGAGGACTACGAGGACACCAGAGAGCCCAGAGAGCCCCTGCTGTCCCGGAGGGGTCCCCACCGCAACTCCACCTCTTCCTCCCACTCCTCGGACCACCCCCTCCTCCGGCGGAAGAGCATGCAGTGGGCCAGAAGGCTAAGCAGGAAGGGGGGTCGGGGGCCCAGCGGGTCGAAGGGGGTCACAGGAAGTGCTGCGGAGAGGATCAGCCAGCAGAGACTGACCCTGTTCAGACGCTCTGAGAGACAGGAGCTCAACTCTCTGGTCCGCACACGCATGAAACACCTGGGCCTCTCAGCCACAGGATTCAGTGAGTACTGTTCGATATGTTCTGTGGGGTGGATGTGTGGTCATGTAGCACTGCACTGTGCCTGTCTAATGGAAAATAACTGTTTGTTCATAGCTTTGTGTTTTCCTCCACTATTTTTTGTTGTTGTCAACATTACTAAGGAACAACTTAATTGGTATCATTTGAGTTCCTGTGAAATGTCATGTTTATTTCCTGTCTTGTGGTGTGTACTTCCTGTGTCAGATGGGATGACGGACCAGGGCAACAGGTTGTCTTACATCCTCATCAACCCCTCTCCTGACACCAGGCTGGAGCTGCACGATGTGGTGTGAGTACACAATATCCTGATGGCTCAGTCAAATCACACATCATCAGAAGGCAATTTCACACAATTTCCCTCAATATACTGGTCCAACTTAAATGAAGTCTTGCACATTCACTCAGGAAGAAATCACTAAAGTTAAGTGGGTAACCCTTCATAACAAAAGCCTGCAGGTATAATGGTTTATAACTTGTTATAAGAACGTATAAGCATTTGTTAAATGTATTATTCATCTAAGTGTGTCTTGGTGTGTGTTTGTCCCATGTCCAGGTACTTGATCAGACCAGACCCTCTGTCTCTGTTGCCTAACCAGGGGGGCACTAGGAAGGTCAGCAACAGCTGCTCCGAGGGCCACAGGTTCGACACACAGAACAGCACCCATTTATGAGCATAGACAACAGAACTAAGCAGCATAGTGTGAGTGGAGAAAGAAACGAGAGAGAGACAGAGAGAGTGCGCGAGAGAGACAGCGAGAGAGCGAGGGAGAGAAAGAGAGAGAGAAACAGAGAAAGAGAGAGAGGGGGGGTATTCTATAGGGAAGGACACATGTTCCACATCTACTCTGGACAGACAGTCACAGCTGTCACTTAGTTTTGTATTCGGAAACTCTCAAATGCATGGACCTTTTCTACAAGCTGGTTTGTTTAATTTATGCACCGTTTCATTTTTGAAGTGGAGAGCTGGGGACACAGAAGTGCATTCAATGACCTTGTATTTGTATTTATGTATGTGCATGTACTGTGTGTATGTTATGAGCCAGACACTGACATTTATATCTGGACAGCCAAAGGAACACATTTCCAAATGACTGTTATTTTTCTGTCTCTATGTGGTTGTGTGTGTCGAGGTGATTGCACATCTCCACATCTCCTCAACCAGCTCGCTATTCTATTATTGTCATGCATGTTGGAGAGTCATGCATGTGGAGACCAAGGTCTTGAAAGCCGTGTGAATCTTTGTCTAAAACCCAGCAGAGGTTTTGCAGAGATGGTGGCGCCACCGTGTGGTGAGAATGCTGCTCAGCATCCCTGCACTAGAAGTGCCCTCATTCAGTGCTGTTTCAACAGATATGGAAATATGTATATATTAAAGTTGCTATACATCTACTCTTTCAATGGCTCAGTTTGATTTCCAATTCATTTTCAAAGCTGTCATTATACTCTCACACTGTAGCCAGGCTTGGCTCCCGTGCCAGTGTATCTTGTTCCCCCAGTTATGGCTTGCTGTGATCATATGTTTGTATTGGTGCCAGTGTATCTTGTTCCCCCAGTTATGGCTTGCTGTGATCATATGTTTGTATTGGTGCCAGTGTATCTTGTTCCCCCAGTTATCTCTTGCTGTGATCATATGTTTGTATTGGTGCCAGTATATCTTGTTCCCCCAGTTATCTCTTGCTGTGATCATATGTTTGTATTGGTGCCAGTGTATCTTGTTCCCCAAGTTATGGCTTGCTGTGATCATATGTTTGTATTGGTGCCAGTGTATCTTGTTCCCCAAGTTATGGCTTGCTGTGATCATATGTTTGTATTGTTGCCAGACTGCTCTGAAGGCTATGCATATCAATAGAGGTGTCTTCCTACCCTTATGAATCCCCTAATGGTCTGAATGCAGTGTCCGATAACGTGGGAACATTGCCTTTACATTTGAACCGTCCTGTAACGCTGAACTTCAGTGATACAGATTGAATATGGCCCTATGCATTTTATAAACATACAGAACATATATATAATTATAAACTGGGTGGCTCAGGCCCTGAATGCTGATTGGCTGATAGCCATGTTATATCAGACTGTATAGCATGGATATGACAAAACATTTATTTTTACTGCTCTAATTACATTGGTAACCAGTTTATAATAGCAATAAGACACCTCAGAGGTTTGTGGTATATGGCCAATACACCACGGCTAAGGGCTGTGTCCAGGCACTCCGCTTTTCGTCGTGCTTAAGAACAGCCCTTAGCCTTATTGCTTAAATAGACCACCATTTTATGTAACAGGGTTCCTTCGCTTTCCATTTATCACTGGTTCACATTCAGTCCTTCTCTCACAGAAACCCACTGCCTCTACTATTATACTCTAACCTACTCACACACTCACAAACAAATATACAGTTGTTATTAATGACTCAATAGATTAGATTACACACACTACCCTCTAACACAATAAATCCCTGTCATTGTGTGATTGTGTGTGTGGCAGTAGTAGGATGATTAAGGGTGTCACTGAGAGGGAAGTCAGCCATATCACCTCCCATGAGCAGCGTCATCATGAGTCATTCACCTCCCTCTAAGAACCACAGTGCTGGCCCAAGTGGGTTCTATTTCATTTGCAACCATCAGGTATGGTATTAACATCCTTAATTTCACACACACACACACACACACACACACACACACACACACACACACACACACACACACACACACACACACACACACACACACACACACACACACACACACACACACACACACACACACACACACACACACACACACGCACACACACACACACACACGCACACACACACACACACACACACAATCTAATGTGGACTGGGTGTGGTGAGGCTACAGAATAAACACTCAATGAAAATAATTGACGTTATAAATGGGGTGAGAAGGAAGAGCCCCGAACAGTCACACACTCCAGGTCGAGGCAGAGACTGAAACGAGAAGAAATGGCAGCTGAAGCATGCAGCGTCCTGCTCACGGGGGCCAACCGAGGCCTGGGTTTGGAGATGGTTAACAGATGGTGGAGTCTCCCTGGCCGGTCCGCCAGTTATTAGCCTGCTGCCGAGACCTAGACGGGCTCAGAGCTGAGGTGAGAGCAGAGCTGCTGCTGCTGGAGCAGAGAGAGGAGATTGGAGTGTTCCTTATTCCATGTTGTTCTTAGGGCAGCTATGTTCTTGAGGGCAGAGCCATGTATTTAGAGAGTTGGGTCAACTTTTAGTTGATGTTGTATTTTGTTTTAATTCTAGACATTCAGTTACATTGCCTTATTTAAATCAAATCAAATGCTATTGGTCACATACATACAGTATATTTAGCAGATGTTATTGCGGGTGTAGCAAAATGCTTGTTTCTAGCTCCAACAGTGCAGTAAAATCTAACAATACACAACAATACACACACATCTAAAAGTAAAAGAATGGAATTAAGAAATATATAAATATCAGGATGAGCAATGTCGTAGTGGCATTGACTAAAATACAGTACAATAAAATACAGTATACAGTGGGGCAAAAAGTATTTAGTCAGCCACCAATTGTGCAAGTTCTCCCACTTAAAAATATGAGAGAGGCCTGTAATTTTCATTATAGGTACACTTCAACTATGACAGACAAAATGTGAAAAAAAATCCAGAAAATCACATTGTAGGATTTTTAATGAATTTATTTGCAAATTATGGTGGAAAATAAGTATTTGGTCAATAACAAAAGTTTATCTCAATACTTTGTTATATACCCTTTGTTGGCAATGACAGAGGTCAAACGTTTTCTGTAAGTCTTCACAAGGTTTTCACACACTGCGGCTGGTATTTTGGCCCATTCCTTCAATCAGATCTCCTCTAGAGCAGTGATGTTTTGGGGCTGTTGCTGGGCAACACGGACTTTCAACTCCCTCCAAAGATTTTCTATGGGGTTGAGATCTGGAGACTGGCTAGGCCACTCCAGGACTTTGAAATGCTTCTTACGAAGCCACTCCTTCGTTGCCCGGGCGGTGTGTTTGGGATCATTGTCATGCTGAAAGACCCAGCCATGTTTCATCTTCAATGCCCTTGCTGATGGAAGGAGATTTTCACTCAAAATCTCACGATACATGGCCCCATTCATTCTTTCCTTTACACAGACCAGTCGTCCTGATCCCTTTGCAGAAAAACAGCCCCAAAGCATGATGTTTCCACCCCCATGCCTCACAGTAGGTATGGTGTTCTTTGGATGCAACTCAGCATTCTTTGTCCTCCAAACACAACGAGTTGAGTTTTTACCAAAAAGTTCTATTTTGGTTTCATCTGACCACATGACAATCTTCTTCTGCATCATCCAAATGCTCTCTAGCAAACTTCAGACGGGCCTGGACATGTACTGGCTTAAGCATGGGGACACGTCTAGCACTGCAGGATTTGAGTCCCTGGCGGCGTAGTGTGTTACTGATGGTAGGCTTTGTTATTTTGGTCCCAGCTCTCTGCAGGTCATTCAATGGGTCCCCCCGTGTGGGGGGAGATCTTGCGTGGAGCCCCAGATCGAGGGAGATTATCAGTGGTCTTGTATGTCTTCCATTTCCTAATAATTGCTCCCACAGTTGATTTCTTCAAACCAAGCTGCTTACCTATTGCAGATTCAGTCTTCCCAGCCTGGTGCAGGTCTACAATTTTGTTTCTGGTGTCCTTTGACAGCTCTTTGGTCTTGGCCTCTAAGGTGCAGGGTTGAGTAACCGGGTGGCTGGTGATGGCTATTTAACAGTCTGATGGCCTTGAGATAGAAGCTGTTGTCAGTCTCTCGGTCCCAGCTTTGATGCACCTGTACTGACCTCTCCTGCTGGATGTTAGTGGGGTGAACAGGCCATGGCTCAGGTGGTTGATGTCCTTGATGATCTTTTTGGCCTTCCTGTGACATCGGGTGCTGTAGGTGCCCTGGAGGGCAGGCAGTGTGCCCCCAGTGATGTGTTGGGCAGACCGCACCACCCTCTGGAGAGCCCTGCGGTTGTGGGCGGTGCAGTTGCCGTACCAGGCGGTGATACAGCCCGACAATTATGCATCTTTAAAATTTTGTGAGGGTCTTAGGGGCCAAGATTAATTTCTTCAGCCTCCTGAGGTTGAAGAGGTTTTGTTGCGCTTTCTTCACCACACTGTCTGTGTGGGTGGACCATTTCAGATTGTCAGTGATGTGTATGGCGAGGATCTTGAAGCTTTCCACCTTCTCCACTGCGATCCTGTCGATGTGGATAGGGGCGTGCTCCCTCTGCTGTTTTGTTGACGTTGAGGGATAGATTATTTTCCTGACACCACTCTGCCAGGGCCCTCACGTCCTCCATGTTGGTAATCAGACCTTCTACTGTTGTGTGGTCTGCAAACTTGATGATTGAGTTGGAGGCGTGATTGGCCACGCAGTAATGGGTGAACAGGGAGTACATGAGGGAGCTGACCACGCATCTTTGTGGGGCCCCTGTTTTGAAGATCAGTAAAGTGAATATTTCCTATCTTCCCCACCTGGGGGCAGCCCGTCAGGAAGTCCAGGACCCAGTTGCACAGGGTGGGGTTCAGACCAGGGCCCCAAGCTTAATGATGAGCTTGGAGGGTACTATGGTTTTGAAGGCTGAGCTATAGACAATGAACAGCATTCTTAGGTAGGTATTCCTCGTGTCCAGACGGGATAGGGCAGTGTACAGTGCATGGTGATGATTAAATATATGATTAAATATTTGGTTAATAGGGCATCACTCACATGGTTGCCTTAGAATGTTGAAATAGTGTCATGTAAATGCATCATAATGCACCAACCTCAATGGCCCAACCCTCTAAATACATGGCTCTGCTTGAAGGCAAACTCCACTGAATAAGGACAACTCTACTGAGCAAAGATAAAACCTTCCTGGAGATGTATTTTCTGTGTCTAACCAACAATGTCTCCTTTGTGTTTAAGTGTCTGCGAGACCTGGCAAAGAAGCACCCCAATGTCATCACTGTCGTCCGTCTTGGTGAGTACTCACTCTGTTCCATTCTTCTGTTTCTTCACGCTCTAGCACTAGGATTATTGAGCCTATTAATGGCACTGTTGTCAATCTCACCAGTCACAGCATGCACTTGTATAGCCTGTACTGTATGAATCACATGGCAGAGTGCCAGGTTACTCTGAGCTGGCCAGCTGGGATGTTAGACTGGATACTGGGGTTGACTAGCCCCAGATCTGTTTGTGCTTTCAGGACAACTACAGTTAGGGGTGGCAAGACAGCACAAACAGATCTGGGTTTAGTCTAGCGGTTGACTGACAGACTTTCTCCTCTGTGTCTGTCAGACGCCACAGACCCCTGCAGCATTAAGGAGTCAGCCAGGTGGGTAGTCTGGTGGGAAAGGCTGGGCTCAACGTGCTAGTAAACAACACGTGGATGCTGACTCACGGCACCATGCAGACCACAAGTACCCAGGAAATGCAGGCTGCATTCAACACCAACATCCTGGGCCCTATGGACATCACTAAGGTGAGGGCAGAGAGCCAGAAAAACACACATACAGATACGTTTTAGAGGACATTCAAAATGTATTTGTTTTTCCCTAATGTCTGCAACCAAAAGGTGCAGAATACTGAAGAATGATTCGTCTTTTTTTTTCTCTGTCTCCCTCGCTGTCCCTGTCACCCTCATAAGGAGTTTCTGCTCTATCTGCAGTCAGCAGCCACAGCCAGTGGGAAACCAGGAATGGCCTGCAGTAAGCCAGCTGTGGTCAGCATTTCCAGCATGGTGGCCTCCATGGCAACCATCAAGGAGATGTGTTCTTTCTTCCCTATGGCATCAGCAAAGTGAACAGACCTCTGTTACCCTGCCTGTCATAACACATCCTGTCACATCACATTATATTCCCTGTCGGGTTAGCCCAGCCATGTCACTGGAGGCTGGTGTCAATTTAAATCGGCGGACGGGCTCTTTGTAATGGATGGAATGGAATACATGTCATGTGTCTGATGAGTTTGACCTTTTCATTCATTCCGTAGTCATGGCTCTACATCCAATCTATTGTCCTGTATCCTCTCCTCTTTAATAGCCTCCCTCCCTTCTCTCTTCCTGCTCCTCCTTTCCTCTCCTCTCAGGCTGGTCTGAACATGCTGACGCTCTGCGCTACAGAGGAGTTCAGGAAGGATGAGATCCTGTTTGCGGTCCTGCACCCGGGCTGGGTCTGCACTGACATGGGTGGAGAAGGGATGAGTCTGACTGGCAGGGTGGAGAAGGGATGAGTCTGACTGGCAGGGTGGAGAAGGGGTGAGTCTGACTGGCAGGGTGGAGAAGGGGTGAGTCTGACTGGAAGGGTGGAGAAGGGATGAGTCTGACTGGCAGGGTGGAGAAGGGGTGAGTCTGACTGGCAGGGTGGAGAAGGGATGAGTCTGACTGGCAGGGTGGATGAGTCTGACTGGCAGGGTGGAGAAGGGGTGAGTCTGACTGGCAGGGTGGAGAAGGGATGAGTCTGACTGGAAGGGTGGAGAAGGGGTGAGTCTGACTGGCAGGGTGGAGAAGGGATGAGTCTGACTGGAAGGGTGGAGAAGGGGTGAGTCTGACTGGCAGGGTGGAGAAGGGATGAGTCTGACTGGCAGGGTGGAGAAGGGATGAGTCTGACTGGAAGGGTGGAGAAGGGAAAGGTAAAGAGTTCAAACAGGTGCAGTTAATACAGGTAATGAGTGGAGAACAGGAGGGTTTCTTAAAGAAAAACTAACAGGTCTGTGAGTGACGGAATTCTTACTGGTTGGTAGACAATCAAATACCTATGTCATGCAATAAAATAAAATTAATTACTTAAAAATCATACAATGTGATTTTCTGGATTTTTGTTTTAGATTCTGTCTCTCACAGTTGAAGTGTACCTATGATAAAAATTACAGACCTCTACATGCTTTGTAAGTAGGAAAACCTGCAAAATCTGCAGTGTATCAAATACTTGTTCTCCCCACTGTATGTGTTTACTATGACCACCAGGGGGCGAACGATGCTCCAGGGAGTGTGGAAGGACTCCTGAGCGTGATGGACTCCCTTACTGAGAAACAGACTGGGGTCTTCATGGACTAGGAGGGAAAAGTCATGCCCTGGTAAACTCACTGGATTGTACTGAATACGGGAGAACTCTGAACACAATATTTTATAAACATTCTATAAACCTTCTATAAATATGCATCAAATAAACATGAGTAAAATCAAGTGGTATCCCCCCCAAAGTTTATTCAATTGAGAAGAAAAAAAATACATTTTGGGGCTTGTAATATTCATTGTGTCGTATTGAATATCTTCATTCATCACACGTGCTCTTTACTACACATTCCATAACATGGCAAAAAGCCCAAATGGAGTCTTTCGGTAATAATCAGGATCTCATTTCTTCTATCAATAAAGTCAAAAGGTAATCAAAAAAATTGTGAAAAGATCTTACAAAATGTTTTCCACACACACCGTGCCAAACATTTCACTACGGCATTACTTATGTGTCTTGAGGCTGGATATGTGCCTTGGATGTACAGCTACCACTCTCTTTGAATGGTGCCGTCAGAACCCCTCCTCATCACCAGGTGGCGCTGTTCCACACAGCCACTTTGACCGGGCAGATCTTCAGCGGGCCGGGGTTGTTGCCGTTGATGTTGGCTCCAGGGCAGAAGAAGGGGAACATCCTCTCAGTGAAGAAATCATTGAAGGTGTAGATGGACATCATATTAACAGGGTTGGAGAAGGTCACCTCCCCAGACTCGTAGTCCAGCTGCACCCTGACCCTCTTCAGCTCCCCTGTCAGTTTGAGAGGGGTTCGTGGCCGGGTCATGGCCATATACTCACCCTCGCAGTGGGATATCATCCACAAGCCGCCCTCAGGGCAGCCTGAGATCCGTCCCTTCCTGTTAATGGACTCCTTGACCACACCCAGCATCCAGTCATCCTTGTCCCCCACCTCTACCTCCCAGGCGTGGCAGCCGGTGGTGAAGCCCTCAGAGCCCAGGACGAACACGAAGTGGTCAAAACGCTCTGGGTTGTCTGGGAGCACCTGCACATGACCACTGTTGGTCACACTGGTCAGGTCCTTGTTCAGCGAGAGCCAGGAGTAGGCCGTGTTAGGATCCAGAGTCACAGGAGCTGGGAGATGGAGAAAAGGGCTTTAGTGATGGAAACAGTTTTAGAAAATATTTACAAGTTGTGGATCTAGTAAGAAATTAATTAGCGTACATCTATACAAGTTAGCAGAAGTTCACTAGAACGTTAGTTAATGCAGTTATAGCTAACTAGACACCCAACAAGCCAAAGACTGGAGCATAAACAGACAACTGTAGTCTTGCTATACATACTGTACTCCACCAGCCCCACCATCTTCTCCCAGACCTTGTACTTGAGGGAGCTGACATGCTTCGCCACGTTGATCATAGCACCGGAGATCTCCTCTGGACCCTTCTGAGGTATCACAGCTCTACAACAATATAACCACTTAGTTCTAGTTGGAGTTTGGTACATTACATTATAAGGGTATTAGGTACTCAAATCAAAACACTTACCTCTTCTTTGTGTTTCTGTAGTTCTGAAAATGGAACAAGACACATGTTTTGTAATTGTTTGTACTGTTCATACTGCTGGTTTATAAACGGTCCTATTCTTCTTACCTGGAGGAAAAGAGCATCGCTGGAGGCTATGTCATTATCAATAGCGATGATGGCATGAGAGAGGGTGAGGATGTCTGCCGTGATGCCCTCTGTCTTCTTCCTCACCAGATGTCTCTTCTGCTCATCTTCCTCCTGTAGAATAGCTATCCTGGCTTCCTCCTCATTCTGAAGGAACTGCCTGAGCTGCTCAAACTCCTCTCTGATGTGATTCTCTGTCTGCTGGGTCTGGCTCTGGACAAACAGGAGAAACGGGTCATAGGAGACATACAATCTTATATATAACTCTAGAACAGAGGCACACAATTGCAGACATTTGTCAAAACATTGTTTTGGTAGGCAAGCCATTGACAACAAAGTCTCTTACAACCTAGACATGTCTGATTTGTGTGATAAATTCAACCAATTTAAAATAACTTTATTATCCCTCAAGGGGAAATTGCTTGGTCAAACACCAGGCACTTGTACTGCTTGGTCAAATACAAGGCACAAAGCATATTGACTGCTTTGTCCACATGAGGATATACTGTACACAAGTTAAGACCATATTTTCAAGGGTTTGTTTTTTCAAAGGCATTCCTCCAACTGTTTACAGACTAACAGTGTGTGAGCTAAACATCAGTCAGTGTTGTGTTGGGATCTGCTGATGTCCCACGGTTTCGGATGCCCTGTTTGTTGATACCTTGATGTGCACAGTTGTGTCATCACACTCCTGCTTGGCTTCATAGAGGCCACGGAGGCTCTTCTTCAGAGGGATCAATTCTTTCTTCATTTCTTCCTGAGGGAGGGAGCGGAGGGGGAGCGGAAGGGGAGGGGGAGGACGTTTTTAGAGATACAACTGTGAAGTGTATAAGAGCGTCTGGAAACTTAACTCATGCAAATCTAGCCATGTAAACACGAACGTCAACGGCAGAGTTTAAGCTCATCTGAGGTCATACATAGGCTGCTTGTTTAACCGTAATCAGGATATTTTGGTGATATTTTTTTGGTGACACCATATTCTATGGTTTTTGGAGTAACGTCTGCAACTGCACACAGACGTTTACAATAGAAAAGTTTATTCTGAATCGAGAATTTAAAGGTATCACCAGGTAAGGGTTAGGTGAAAAATTGCTGCCAGTGATTTGCACTAGAATACGGTGTAACTGTGTAAGGAAGCATTCACGTATCACCTTACAATTTGTAGTTTTCTTTTGTTTTTCTATCCAACTAGCAGATACAGTATCAATGGCTCTGGCTCCCTTTCGAAATGTAAGAATACATTTTCAATGTAATATGGTCAATATAAAGTAGTATATCTGAATAAAAACTGTGAAATTAAAAGATTCTGACAGAATACAATATTTGCAACACCATAAAAGAGCCACACACACAGCCATCCAAAACTGAATGATACGAGACAAGCCATTCTAACCTTGAGCTCCTGGGCCCCCTCCTCCAGTGGGATCACACAGTGGCCTTGGTGCCTCTTAGACGTGTGACACACACAGCAGAGCACCTCGGCATCGTCCTGGCAGAACAGCTTCAGCACCTCCCCGTGTGTGTGGCACTTCGCCTCAGACTTCACTGGGACGCCCCCTCTGTCTGGCCCCCCGCCCGCCTCGCCCTGGCTCCTCTGCTCCCGGAAGAAGGTATCGGCCACGTTCTTCAGAGCCAGGCTCACTGTGGGCTCCGTCAGGGAACACTTCCTGCGGCACACTGGACACTCGCGCCTCGCCTTCTTCTGGTTCCAGAACTGCTGCAGGCAGGCCCGGCAGAAGCTGTGGGTGCACTTGAGCACCACAGGGTCCCTGAAGATCTCACAGCACACAGAGCAGGTTAGCTCATCTTCCAACATGGAGCCCGAGTGAGAGGACACGGCCCTGGGCCGCAGAGCCATGACCACCTTGGGGCTCTGTAAGAACGAAGGTTTCCCAGGCTGGGAGGAAGCCCGTGGGCGCAGCGCCATGACTGGCTCCTGCACTGTAGCTAGAGACTACTGTGGTGTATTCCCTTTTCAGTGGAGGACATATCTTTCAGCAGTGCTGTAGCATCTACTCTTTCCTGAGGAAAGCTCTCTGCCAGCTCTCTCACATCCAGGAACAGACACTGGACTGACAGCTAAGGACACACAACATAGTAAATGAGGGACATGAGATCACATCCTATGGGTGACCTGGACTTGTAGAACAGGTCCTGCTCCGCCCCCTAAGGGAAAAATGTCTTTAAAAGCCGAATCACGTCCCCTGGCCTCCTACCTACTGCACCTGCCCACAACAGGATTCTAAGAAACTAGTCCTTAGTTATTATGCCTAGCCCAACTGACCTCCCAGTCAGAGTGTCTGCCTGTTTCTGAGAAACAAGAGGCATAGGAATAGGATAGGAAACCTACAAATGTTAAACATGTATTGTAAATGTTTATCAGCACAGCATTATGACAGCATTTCTTAAACTGCAGAGGGGGTTCTTGCAATTATTTTGGAGGTTTCCTATACCATATTGTCACGTGTGGGTAAAGCCTGGAGCAACAGGTGCTGCGGTGGGAGTAGGGTTAGGAGTGCTCTGACTGGACACATTGGTTGAATCAACTTTGTTCCAACGTAATTTGTCAGCGTATTGTGACGTGGAATCTACATTGGATTTGAAAAAAGTAATCAAAGTAAACTGAAGTTTTGAGGGTGAAATTTCAACCACAGGATTGTGTCAACATTGTAACATATTTTTAACATAGACAAATCTTCCCACTGGGCACAGATGTCAATTCAACATCTATTCCACGTGGGTTCACTGTAATTTCATTGAAATGACATGGAAACAACGTTGAGATGATAACTAAACCAAAAATCGGACATTGTTTTTCCATTGGAATTTGGTTGTGCTTTCAGATGGTTGAAAGCATAGTGAAAACACATTAGGAATTCAACAAACTTCTGGCTGTCTTTGAGTGGGTGAATAAAGGTTGAACTCACATTGATCAACATCTCAACCAAATTTCAACGTTGAAATGACGTGCTGTGTCCAGTGAACTGTATGCAGTAAACATGGTTGTTTTGGGGATTCAGACCGCTAAAGGTTGACCGTGGCAAAACGTTCCAGAACGTGGGATGCTGAGCCAAGCATTTAGAGGCTGTATATATTCCATCCCAGGACTAAGATTAGTATCAGTACAATTACAAATTAAATCATAGACGTGACTCTCAAACATTGATAAGCCATATCAAATTCCCATTGTGTATTGCATTCCCAAACTGTCCTACTATTGAGGGCTGAAGGGAGTGATTAGATTCTTTATCCCTTTACACTTGTGTGCATAAGGTAGTAGTTTTGGAATTGTTAGGTTAGATTACTCGTTGGTTTTTACTGCATTGTCGGAACTAGAAGCACAAGCATTTCGCTACACTCGCATTAACATCTGCTAACCATGTGTACGTGACAAATACATTTGATTTGAGGTGAGAACAGGACCTGATTACACACCTATAAACACACAGCACTCCAGGGGGTGATTAGATGCATGTGTTTTTGAGGTGAGAACAGGACCTGATTACACACCTATAAACTCACAGCACTCCAGGGGGTGATTAGATGCATGTCTTTTTTGAGGTGAGAACAGGACCTGATTACACACCTATAAACACACAGGACTCCAGGGGGTGATGTGTTTGTCTCTCTAAGAAGAACATGTTTCCATTCGCAGGTGAACACCAACTCAGTCAGCCTGTGCAAAATATCAGCTTGACTACGACCTGACGTTAGTTCATTTTCTTGCCCCACTAAGGAAAATGACAAAATATACTTTTTTTAAAATACGATTTTGCACTTTTTTCTATACAATCTGACATAATATAGTAATATGAATTACATCTAGGGAAATATTTCATGTTGAAGAGTCCAAGGAAACATTTGTGTATTCAACTGAGGGAAAGACATGGAAGACATCTTATTTCATCATCTTGGTCATTATTATTGCCATTATAAATCAGACATTGTAAGAGAAAACCATACCAAAACAATGTCCTCAGTATTCCAGTGCCTATTATCAGTATTTTATGACAGTAACCATCTAGATATACTTCAACAGCATTGAAAGACAGAAAAACAACCAAACAATTTACTACAAAAATATGTTGTTCGAGATAGACTATGGAAAAGATAAAACCCCAAAAAGTTACAAAACAAAATATTTTCTATGTTGAGTAATTATTTTCTATATCTTGGAACTTTGACCCATATTGCATGTTTTTGTTGTTTTATTAATCTATAAAGAAGGTGCTAAAAGCCAGATGACTTTGCAGAAAGTAGTTTGGTTTGATAATGACATCATTCTGTTCCTATGGTAGTGTCCAGGTTCTTTCCTAAAGTAACAGTGTTGGACTTGGTCCTTCATTTCATTGCAGAATTGCATAATGGTGCATTTTCCTTTCATTACTTGGCCGCTCCATGACTTATGTGCATAACTATTTGGCTCCTTCATATTGAGACTGTCTGGTCCCTAAAAAATGCAGTCTATTGGAAATGCCAATGCTTTTGGCATGGATATCAGTTTTCATTTTTACCACCAACTCAATTAAAACAAAGAAAACTACTTTTCATTTAAAACACCACTCATTAAAAAAAATCCTGCAAAAACAGTTCTTAAAAAATAGAAAAATGAAAGGCTCACAGTCTACCAATAAGTCAATAGTTTTTTTGAAACTTTTTTTCTAACATGTATTTCAAATTCTTGAGTATTCTTATAATACTGTAATATAACACTGCTTTTCATAATACTGGAGTTTCCCTGGCAAAGGGGACCATTTAAGTATTAACCAGACTATCTTTGTTAACAGACAGATGTGCTACAAGTGCAGCTTGTTTCTATACATTATTCACTTCAGAAAAACTGATAGTGATTGTAGTTTGAACCATAGAAAAAGCTGCAGCTAATTCTGTAGTGACAGTCTACGCATTGTGAACCTTCAGCAGCCAAAACACTCCTTCAATAGTGACACTCAACAGCACATAAACCAAAAGAACTCACAAGGAGACAAACAATAATAGCACGGGCTAATAAGATGTTTTTTCTGACCATGCGATTTGACCAGGACATTCTGGGCCTGAGCATCTCAATACGCCTCTCTCTGAACAACACCGCACAGAACACAAATACTGTAGTCCAGTTCTATGCACCAGTGCTATGTAGTGAGTGACTGCTCCAGTGAAGTACAATGCACTTTTCTTATATTTTCTACAGCGCAGTGCAAGACAGTGCAAAGTGGGGGGGGGGGGTCACAGTTTGTTTGAACTCAAACTTCAAAAAGGTAGGTGCATGTAAGCCGTGGTCCCTTCTCCCACTTGTTGTTCTCGGGATTGTTCCTCAGAGGACTAGTGGAACAAAGACCTGGGCGTTAACATGTGACGTGTTCAAGGTCAGGAAGTGTGTCCACAACCACAATACCTGGAAGAAAATTGAAAAGCACTTGCTGTTTGAACACAATAACCTCCACGTATTGCACTCAATAGTCTGAGTCTTATTAGAGTATTTTCAGCCTGATCGAGTGATCAGAGCTAGTGATCAGAGTCCTCTATCCTCTCCCATACACTGTCTCTATCCTCCCAAAGAGTCTCCCCCAAAAGTATCCCAACAAGAGTAGTAAACTCCACGTAAAAAATAATAAGTACACAGAAAACAATAAGTAAATCACATGATGGTAGTGTGGTGTTTCCTAGTAGTTCTGTTTTTTGCAGGTTGGTGCCTCAGCATTCAAAACCACACACAGGTTGTTCCCCTGCTACCTCCGGTTACAGCCGGCCGACCTTGGCGTCCCCGATGGCACCCCAGACGTCAAAAACAAATTCATCCGGGAAGGCGAAGTCACCAAGAGTCTCGTCCAACGCCTCGGCAAACTCATCTGGGTTCTTTTTGTCCTTCCCCAGCTCCACCATTGTAGCAGCTGACAGTGAGGGAGAGGGGTCAACCACAGCACAACAAAGTAATAGAAAGTTAAATAGTTAACCAAATAGCTACCGAGACTATTTGCATTGACCCTTTTTGCACAAACTTTGCCTCATCACATACGTTTATTATTTGTCACTTTATTCCTAGTCAAATGTACACATCTACCTCGTACCCTGCACATCGACTCAGTACTGGTACACAGTGTATGTTGCCAAGTTATCCTTACTCATTATGTATCTATTATTACATGTTTTACTTTTCTATTATTTCTATCTCTCTGCATTGTTGGGAAGGGTCTGTGAGTAAGCATTTCACCATTAGTCTACACCTGTTGCTTACGAAGCATGTAACAAATAACATTTGATTTGAAGTGGCAACACACAAGTCACCACTGCTAACAGGAGCTGCATGTGTGAATCACATTCACACGTATACACACACCGTCTCCCTTACCCAGCTCACTGTCTCTGATGCCCATGTAACTCTCCAGGAGGTCATCCACTTTCTCTATGGCCTTCTCCTCAAATGCAGAGGGCTGTCAAACAAATACAACAAACATAGTCATGACCTGAAACCATGTTAACCTTATTAATGGTAATAGAAGAGCCAACACACACTCACCAGCTCCTCCACCGTGGCTGGGCCTTTGGAGCGTAAACGCAGGGTGCCCTTCCCTGTCCCCAGCTGGGTTCCTGAGCCAGCCCGGGCCCCTCCTGACCTCTGGCTGATCATGTCTACAGGTAAGGGAGACAACATAACATGTCAAAGGAGCATCAGGTTTCCAACCTCCTAATTCTATATCTAGCTAGTCAATGATAATATAAGAGCAATTAGTAAAAGGCATTACAAAGTTTGATAACTGCTGACTCATTCCTAAATATAATCTGTCACACCATAATATGATTCATAATTACTGTGTCAGCACACACAATCTCTCATACACACACATACACAAACCCACCGAAGGCTTTCAAGGGCTCCACCATCTTGAGAACAAAGTCCTTCCCCTTGGGCAGCTCCTTGAGCATCTTGGCCACCTCGTAGTGTCGACACCCAATGAGACTGTGGCCGTTGATGGACTCAATCATGTCTCCCACGTTGATGACCTGGATCTGATGGACCACGCTACCCTCCCTTATTCTCTGGAAGGGACAGGATGAGACAAAGTAAAAATCCACCATTTCACACAATCAGCCAATTTGGCAGTGGGCAACATAAACAACTCTATAATGTGCATAGGCAACTAACTAACATCTTATTTTCAGTCTACTGTACATTCCACACTGTTGCTGCAATTGAGGCTCTGCGTTTCAAACGCTCCCATTTTGTTCTATTTTTAGTCCTCTGTGTGTGATGCTGATGCATTTCCTTCCACTGCCAGACCTATCAGAGGTGGCAGACACAGACCACTGATTTCCTAGCCAGTAACCATGCCCACCTTGATGAAGGCGTATCCAGCTCCATTATCAGTGATGGTCAACCCCAGGGCGTCCTCCCCCTTGAACACCTCCACCTCCTTCCTCTGGCCTTTGATATGGGCGAAAATAAAGTCCTCCAGCCCAATCTGACCCCCCAGTAACTTGTCCATGTCCACCTTGTGAGTGTTCAGAGTGCAGAACATCACCTAAAGAGTTAGAAAGTGAGTCAGTAAAGGGATAAACTGAAGCAGATCTCTCTCTCTCACACACACACACATCATATTGTTCACCTCTGGTGGTGCGATCCCAAAGGCCTCTCCGATCTTGGTGTAGAGCTCTCGCACGTTGCTGAAGCCCTCGATGCGTCCCGTGGGGCTACCGTGTGCTAGCTGGGTGTGGAAGATCAGACGAGGTCTCAGGCTGCTGGGTGGTGGTGGCAGACCCTCCTGGGTAGTACCCTCCCCGAGCCCCACACCACCTCCATCCAGGCCGTCCATTCCTGGGACATTAAGGCCCGCTCGGATCGGCTCGGCTTCCTCGTTCTCCACTAGTGGAGATGCTTTCTTCCTTCTACCCAATCCAAGAGGCATTTTTATCCTTCTGTCTGTCTGTGGAAGCGAACCGATGCTGCTTTGGTAGGTAGCCAAAGGTCCTGTCCAGCATAGGACTCTCTCTCTCAAATCTTCTTCCACCTGATGATTCACCAGTGAACCACAGCTATCTCTTGATGGTGGTCGTTGTAGCTAGCTACTGCTGTTGTTGGGACAACTTCAACTGTATGGCAACTAAACATTCAGAGTGCATCTGTGAACAGATTGTGACAGGTTAGTTAAACAGTACTACCAAACCCCATCGCTGGTGCATCACATCACAATACACTGGAAGATAGCTTTCAAAAACGAATACCAAACCGCCCAGGAGCTAACTTGCCAGCAAGCTAGCTCACCTTTAAAACACTTCTTCTGCCTACTTGTCTTGCCATCAAGTTACATGGCATTAGATAAGATGATAAACATATAGACTTGAATCAGAGATGTCACTAAATTTGACACACCTATTTTTTTAAACAGATTGCCAGCTAGGTAGCTAACTTGTTAGCTAGTTAGCTTGTTGGCTAACATAATATTAGCTTCTAGCTAGCTGAGAATGAAGGAATATAGCAGTCAAGGTAAGCATCTTACTCGAGCTTTAGCTAACTCGCTGTACGAGGTGATTGATTCAAGCCAGACGTGGAATGGAACATCAAAACACTAGGTTACTTCTTGATCCAACGGTTGTGAAAGTAAAGTTACATCGCATTTGAATCGCTAGTCTTGTGAGATACGCTAACAAGAAAATGAGAGGAAAGGATGATCTGATGGTATGTATGTTGTTTAGCAGGGGTGTTTTCATTAGATAGCACAGCCACAACGTCGAATTTGGCTATGTCGAGAGAAATAAAAATGAAAACAAAAATGTGCTTTTTGGTTTTTATTTATGTTTGGGGTTAGGAATAAGGTTAGCAATGAGGTTAAGGATAGGTTTAAAATCAGATTTGAAGAAGAGCAATAGTAGAAACATTTATTACTTTGCGGCTGTGGTAACAATTGACGACTGCAGGGGTGGGACTTCAGAACTGTATAATGGCCTCCTCCACTATAGGATTCCTCTCCTCGTCTCTAGCTCTTCGATGCCCCCTACTGTAAGGCAGGTTTTTTCAACCCTCTGTCCTAGGATTTCCATTAGTCCTCCTGGCATGAATAATTCATCTACACTGCCTGTAATACATTTTATTATCTATCTAGTATAGATGACAGACAGGCTTTTACTAAAAATGCTCAGCTTTTGATTCTAACTTGTAACAGATTCAGTTCCCATGTCTCTCACTCCATTTAACCCCTGGATGTGGATGTGTGTTTTTCAGAGGATTGCTTGTTTGACAATCTGCTCCAGGTAGAACAAAATGCACTCTGTTACAATGGTGCTTTGTCCCTAATCCAGTGAGCTAGTCCCTAGTTGGCAAAATGTTTGCATGTGTAAAATAACTGCGTTGTTAAATCAAATCAAACTTTGTCGCATGCGCCGAATACCACAAGTGTGGACCTTACCGTGAACTGCTTACTTACAAACCCTAAACCAGCAGTGCAAATAAACTAAAGTAAAAAATACAAAAAAGTAACAATAACAAGGCTATATACAGGGGGTAACCAATACAATTTGATACCGAGTCAGTGTGCAGGAAAGCAAAAAGTAGCTGGCTCGCGCCCCAAGTGGGGCAGAACTAAATCCACTCAGTTATTTTAAAAGTTTGACATGGGGCTAAATAAGAGAACTACATCATTTTGTACAATTTTATTTGATATTTACAAGTTTGCCAGTCTTTGCAACAATTAAAATACCACAAGATGCCAAGGGGACCTCATTTGTTCAGTTTCATACAAATTAAAAGCAGATTGCTAACACCTATTTGTCAAATAAAATTCTGGGTGCCTAATAATAATAATACAGAATGTCTGCAAATTTTATAAAAACTATTTTCACTTTTCCATCAAAGGAAAACATTTGCAAATAAAGCAAATATTTTTTAACAAAAAAGTTATACTGAGATTACACATCTCTACATTCATGTGAAACCACATTTATCTGTTAAAATTAAATAATAGTGGAACTCCACTTGGAGTGGAATGATAGATGGGTAAGTGTTGACTGATCATTACAACCTCAATGATAATCAAATTCATTACATCTCGCAACGGAAACCATTTAGCATTTGAGAACCAAACAGCAGGAAACGATGCAGGACCTACCTGAATTTGTCCAATAAAAACAATTTGTTACAAAACATTTTCCATTTGGGGTAAAACTTGTGTGCAACAGATTAAACGTTTTGCAACAGAATCAGCGTAATGAATGCACCCCAGGTTAAAATATGTATTTCAAGTACTTGAAAATGTAACATTATTCAAATAATTCCGACATATTTTAATAATACAACTGATGCACTACTTGGCTATTTTACAGTTTATCAACTGTCATTTTTGGAATGATTTTCTTATTTACCACAGATGCTTAGGCTTGCTTTATCTCAAACAATGTGCTTCAAAAATCAGCTCACTACATACTGTAGGCTGCGTTCACACAGGCAGCCCACCTCTGATATTTTTTCCACTCATTTGGTGTTTTGACCATTCACATCAGATCTTTTCGCAGCAGATCTTTTTCAGAGCTGATCTGATTGGTTAAAATACAATTTAGTGGGGGAAAAAATCTCAGAATTGGAGCCCGACTAAACGCAGCCATATAAGACAAGTCATTGTTTGCTCTACAGTGTGTAAGAAGTACAGGATATGACAAAATAAAAAGGATGAAGATTATCCTAACAGAAATGGTTTGCATAGAGGTTCCGAAGTAGCAGTAGATATTAGTTTCACAGCTTTAACAGAGTTAAAGAGAGAATTTAAACAGCTAAAATGCACTGCTGTTTTGAATAGCTTCTAAAGTGTCACTGCAGAGTAAACACACACGTTTCACTGGAGAATGGGCATACAAGTTCATCATATTTACAACAATAGTGATCCTCAAGCTAAATGTAAGGGGTCCTACAGAGGTCAAAACACATCACACAATCTTTTTATAGTATTTCACAATAAGATGGTGCATGTTTGTCTATACACACACACACACACACAAACAAGGTCAATCTCGCATGCGTGACGTAACATTTTGCACAAAATAGATAACGCGCCCTTGAATAACTAAAATCTATAGAGAGAAGCTACACTACATGGCCAAAAGTATGTGAACACCTGCTTGATGAACATCTTATTCCAAAATCATGGGCATTAATATGGACTTGGTCCCTCCCTTTGCTGCTATAACAGCCTCCACTCTTCTGGGAAGGATTGGAAGCAAGTCCCCGCAGCATTCAGCCACAAGAGCATTAGTGAGGTCGGCCACCGGTGTTGGGCGATTAGACCTGGGTCGGCGTGCCAGTTCATACCAAAGGTGTTCAATAGAATTGAAGACAGGGCTCTATGCAGGCCAGTCAAGTTCTTCCACACTTTTCTCGACAAACCATTTCTGTATGGACCTTGCTTTGTGCACGGGGGCATTGTCATGCTGGAACAGGAAAGGGTCTTCCCCAAACTGTTGCCACAGAATTGGAAGCACAGAATCGTCTAGAACGTCATTGTCAGCTGTAGCGTCAAGATTTCCCTTCAATGGAACTAAGGGGCCTAGCACAAACCATGAAAAACAGCCCTAGACCATTATTCCTCCTCCACCAAAGTTTACAGTTGGCACTATGCAGTCGGGCAGGTAGCATTCTCTTGGCATCTGCCAAACCCAGGATTGTCCATCGGACTGCCAGATGGTGAAACGTGTTTCATCACTCCAGAGAACGTGTTTCCAATGCTCCAGAGTCCAATGGCGGTGAGCTTTACACCACTCCAGCCGATGCTTGGCATTGCGCATGGTGATCTGGTGTGCAGCTGCTCGGCCATGGAAACCCATTTCATGAAGCTCTCGATGAACAGTTATTGTACTGACTTTGCTTACAGAGGCCGTTTGAAACTCGGTAGGGAGTGTTGTAACCGAGGACAGACGATTTGTACCTGCTTCAGTGGCCCTGTTCTGTGAGCTTGTGTGGCCTACCACTTCGGAGCTGAGCTGTTGTTGCTCCTAGATGTTTCCATTTTACAATAACAGCACTTACAGTTGACTGGGGCAGCTCTAGCAGGGCAGAAATCTGACAAACTGACTTGTTGGAAAGTTGGAATCCTATGACGATGCCACTGAGCTCTTCAGTATGGGCCATTCTACTGTCAATGTTTGTCTATGGAGACTGCATAGCTGTGTGCTCGATTTTATACACCCGTCAGCAATAAGTGTGCCTGAAA
Source organism: Oncorhynchus masou masou (assembly GCF_036934945.1). Taxonomy (NCBI): domain Eukaryota; kingdom Metazoa; phylum Chordata; class Actinopteri; order Salmoniformes; family Salmonidae; genus Oncorhynchus; species Oncorhynchus masou. The sequence goes on along the minus strand of NC_088225.1, from coordinate 20,094,352 downwards.
TAGCCAAATCCACTAATTTGATGGGTTGTCCACTCACTTTTGGCCATGTAGTGCATCAAGTGTGTGGAATCTGTAGGGAGTTACCTGGAGTGAATTCCTAAAAATGTTTATAAATACCTCATTCTCTGGGTTAGTTTGAACATGATTTGCAAGTTGTGCTCAGGAATCCCCAGTTTTGCCCCTCCCATTTAAGCTGAAAGAATTTTCTGAATTCTATTTGCTCTAGTTCCCCAACATAACTCAGTTTCAGAATCTCTCGCATACCTCACTGCAAAATAATAGCAGTAACACCAAAGATATATTCAGACCCCTGGACTTTCCAAATTTTGTTATGTTGGGCTTATTCTAAAATGTATTAAATAAAAAAATCCTCAGCAATTTACACACAATACCCCATAATGACAATGCAAAAACAGTTATTTTATTTTAAATGTTACCAAATGTATTACCTAGAAAACAGAAATACCTTTATTCAGACCCTTTTATGAGACTCGAAATTGAGCTCAGGTGCATCTTGTTTCCATTTATCATCCTTGAGATGTGTCGACAACTTGGAGTCCACCAGTGGTAAATTCAATTGATTAGATTTGGAAAGGCACATAACTGTCTATAGAAAGGTTGCACCGTTTGCAGTACATGTCACAGCAAAAATCAAGCCATGAGGTTGAAGAAATTGTCCGTAGACCTCCGAGACAGGATTGCGTCAAGGCACAGATCTGGGGAAGGGTACCAAAAAAGGGTCCCCAAGAACATAGTGCCCTCCATCATTCTTAAATGGAAGTTTGGAACCACAGAGACTGTTCCTAGAGCTGGCCGCCCAGCCAAACTGAGCAATCGAGGGAAAAGTGCCTTGGTCAGGGAGGTGAACAAGAACTCGATGGTCACCCTGACAGAGCTCTAGAGTTCCTATGAGGAGATGGGAGAACCTTCCAGAAGGACAACCATCCCTGCATCACTCCACCAAATCAGGCCTTTATGGTAGAGTGGCCAGACGGAAGCCACTCCTCAATAACAGGCACGACAGCCCGCTTGGAGTTTGCTAAAAGGCACCTAAAGACTCTCAGACCATGAGAAACAATATTCTCTGGTCTGATGAAACCAAAATTGAACTCTTCGGCCTGAATGCCAAGCGTCACATCTGGAGGAAACCTAACACCATCCCTTCGGTGAAGCATGGTGGTGACAGCATCATTATGCTCTGGGGATGTTTTTCAGCAGCAGGGACTGGGAGACTTGTCAGGATCGAGGCACAGATGAACAGAGCAAAGTACAGAGAGATCCTTGATGAAAACCTGCTCCAGAGCGCTCAGGACCTCAGACTGGGGCGAAGGGGTTGTTGTCCTTCCAACAGGACAACGACCCTAAGCACAAAGCCAAGACAGCGTAGGGGTGGCTTCGGGACAAGTCTCTTAATGTCCTTGAGTGGCCCAACCAGAGCCCGGATTTGAACCCGATTAAACATCTCTGGAGAGACCTGAAAATAGCTGCGCAGCAACGCTCCCCTTCCAACCTGATAGAGCCTGAGAGGATCTGCAGAGAAGAATGGGAGAAACTGCCCAAATACAGGTGTGCCAAGCTTGTAGCATCATACCCAAGACTTGAGGCTGTAGTCACTGCCAAATGTGCTTCAACAAAGTACTGAGTAAAGGGTCACAACACTTATGTAAATGTGATGTTTTTTTTAATATTCTAAGACATTTCTAAAAAAAATAAACTGTTTTTGCTTTGTCATTATGGTTTATTGTGTGTCGATTGATAAGAAAACCCCCAACTTTAATCAATTTTAGAATTACGCTGTAACGTAAAAAAATGTGGGAAAAAGTCAAGAGGTCTGAATATTTTCTGATGGCACTGTATGCATAAGTATATCTACATTCAGGTGTGTGTCACTGCTCCTGAGAGATATAGTTGATAAGTTGCCTGCAACAAATATTCTGGAAGCACTATCAAAACAACTGGATACCACACAAATTCCACATCAGTGCTCTGTTTGCCACAGGCATCTTCAACTCTACGTATCCCTCAGACCTTATAACAACCAGCACCAGTCATCTCTACAGGGCCAGACCAACCCCTGCCCTATGCGCAAACATTATTATCCAATGTCTAGCACTGGGTCACCCCAGAAATGTCTTTATTTTCCCTTCCAATGGGAAATGGAATACTGTCAATAGGACATGTTGGTAATAAAATCTAAATGTTTTAATAATAAACAGGAAAAAATTATGAACCAAACAGAACAGCTAACATCAGAACAGAGACCAACATGTTAGTCAATATCTCATGGTGGTTAAATATATAACTGAATTATAATTTGGTTGAATCAAAATAAACAGGTATAATTCCCAATCAACTATTATGTTCTTTGGCCTAGGGTAAGGACAACTGTAATGGAGAAAGACGACTGTCTGTCTTCGTGTTTGTTAGGCGTCTTCAAAAGCTACTTTAGTCATTCAAGGAGGAAGAATCTGAGTCAGTGCATCGCGGACACTCTGCCCCAAATTCTCAGGGAATTTCACTACAAACTCAAGCACCATGTCCCCCCTCTTCTCTGGGCACTTGGACAGGGGTAGTCCCTCTCCCACGATACGCTTCTTCATCCCAGGTTTGACCACGTCTCTAGAGGTCACAGTCACAGTCCTGCCGTCCAGAGTGGGAGCGCTGACCGTGCATCCACACAGTGCCTGATGGGAGAGAGAAATACAGATTGTCACAATTAGGTGTGTTATATTTTTAGTTAAAAAGGAGGACAAAGCCTGAAGATATATTGAATTAATATTAAGAAATTATTAAGAAATTGTGTTGTAGTGCGATGTTCCAAATGCCTGTATCGTAAGATTTGTTTTTATGAGCGTCTATGTCCGCTTGTTCTCATGACTTTGTCTTTTCGATCTCGTCTCCTTCGCACCTTCTGTGCTGTGTGCACCTACCCCCTCTCGCTCTCTCTCACAAACACACACACACGCCCCTCACAACAACAAAGACGAAAGATCACTTCATCCTCTGACAACAAGCGGTTTCAACTCGATATTTGCATTTGAGGTTTGGTCCAACAGAATGGGTGAGATGGACCCTGAAACACATTGGGACATTTTTTTGTAAGAGAACTTAACCTTTCTAACGATACCTTTTTATGTCTCAACCAAAATTTAGGGCAGAGCAGACCCTTCTAAAACTGTTCAAAAGTTTGAGGTCACTTAGAAATGTCCTTGTTTTTGAAAGAAAAGCAAATTTTTTGTCCATTAAAATAAAATCTAATTGATCAGAAATAGTGTAGACATTGTTTATGTTGTAAATGACTATTGTAGCTGGAAACGGCTGATTTATGGAATATCTCCGTAGGCGTACAGAGGCCCAATATCAGCCACTCCTGTGTTCCAATGGCACGTTATGGTAGCTAATCCAAGTTCATAATTTTAAAAGGCTAATTTATCATTAGAAAATCATTTTGCTGTGTGTACGCCTCACAAATCCTCAACTGGCAGCTTCATTAAATAGTACCCACAAAACACCAGTCTCAACGTCAACAGTGAAGAGGCGACTCCGGGATGCTGGCCTTCTAGGCAGAGTTTCTCTGTCCAGTGTGTGTTCTTTTGACCATCTTAATATTTTATTTTTTAATGGCCAGTCTGAGAATGGCCTTTTCTGTGCAACTCTGCCTTGAAGGCCAGCATCCCAGAGTCGCCTCTTCACTGTTGACGTTGAGATTGGTGTTTTGTGGGTACTATTTAATGAAGCTGCCAGTTGAGGACTTGTGAGGCGTCTGTTTCTCAAACTAGACACTAATTTACTTGTCCTCTGGCTCAGTAGTGCACCGGGGCCTCCCACTCCTATTCTGGTTAGAGCCCGTTTGCGTTGTTCTGTGAAGGGAGTAGTACACTCAGTATTGTACAAGATCTTCAATTTCTTGGCAATTTCTCTCATGGAATAGCCTTCATTTCTTAGAACAAGAATAAACTAAAGAGTTTCAGAAGAAAGTTTCTGGACATTGTTAATGTTGTAAATTACTATTGTAGCTCAATGTCAACACTATATTTCTCATCAATTTGATGTTATTTTAATGGACCAAATTGTTTGCTTGTCTTGCAAAAACAAAGACATTTCTAAGTGACCCCAAACTTTTGAACGGTAGTGTACATTGTAAAAACAACTAGCTGGAGCCGTCTGAGTGGTCGGCTATGAACGCCCTTACCCGCTAGTACGTAATGCTGATAATTGGTTCTGACTCGCTACAGGCTGTTCTGCAAGAACAGTACGAATACTTCTTAGTCTAGGACTTTTATCTTCACCACCACACAGTATAGTATTCACACACAGAAATCTCCAGTTTACAGAGGATGGACTTGTGGTTTTCTTGGATGCATTGTGCCCACAATTTTACTAAAATAAACACACATAACTTGGTCGGCAGCCAAACTTGCGTCTTCATCTGCCGACAACGATAGCCACTCTGACCTGGAGTGGGTTGGGTCAGAGTCCAAATGTGCATTCGGGCACTCTAATTGGTGTAAACCAAGAGACTGTGACAGACAGCTGAGAAGGGGAGAAATCACCCTAATAGGACTGTGGAGAGTCAGAGATGGTCTGTTTTCTCTCTCTCTCTCACACACACACACACACACACACACACACACACACACACACACACCCTTGTTTTCATAAATGTGATTATATAAGCTTGAAGCCCATTCAAAAACACAGTACGGGACTTGCAACAGGAGGTAGTAAATACTAGTACTTTCATACCGTACTGGCAACTTGTTCTCATTCTGAGAAATAAGCATCTTCTTATCCATGTAGATAGGCCACAAAATGGACAGGCTAGCATTTTGTTCAAACAGTAGGCGACTGACAGGAGGGTGTGTTCATAACAGCTCAACTGTTCGAACTTGTTAGCAAGTAAATAGATCCAAGATGGCTAGACTTTAAATATAAAGATTAGCTAACTACTCATTATTAGTGGATATGCATGGTTCTGGTTACATTTTGTACAAAAGGGCATTTTCATACAGACAGACTTAAAAGCCAGATCAGTGATTATTGCAAAAAAAGCAAGTTAAACTGCTATAATATAATTATTAGTGGGTTGTATAAGGCTTACATTTAGCCTAGGTATAATTTTACAAGCCATGAATTCATTAGATTATTCCTGACTGTTTAAAATGTTTGAAATGCAGTGTACTGACCTTTAAATGGTGCAACAAAGCTTAGAGAAAAATATATATATTTTTAATATACATTGTGAATCGCCCATAAGTTACAAAACAAATCGACATATGATTTTTAGGTCCTTTCGCCCAACCCTGCCTGAGAGCAGCAGAGAAATATCATTACAGAGAAAACAAGTGAAAGAGTTTAGTGGGTTACGTCTATGACTGACACAATGTTTAAGAAATCACAAAGACCAAGCACTCACATCTCTGAGGGACACTCTAGCAGGGTAGATGATATCGGAGCCATCCCGGCGGAACACAGGATGGGGTTTGTCTTTGACCACAAACACCACGTCAGCAGGAATGTTAGTGGGTGTCTCATCTCCCTCCCTGGGGAAGGTGATCTTGGTCCCTTCCTTCCAGCCTCGCTTGATGTCCACTGTCAGGATCTTGTCCTCGCTGCGCATGCTGCAGCCGTCCGGGTTCAGCCGCTTCCTGGAGATCTTCATCTTCTTGGTGCAGCCGGAGAACACCTCCTCCAGGCTCACCTTCAGCTCGTGTACCACCGGAGAATCTTTCTTCTTCTCACGGCCCCCATGGGGACCCCCTGGTCGGGATTTGAAGGACCTCTGGTGTTGGTGGAACCCTCCCATTCCACCCGGCATACCCCCCATACCAAATGCAGCAAAGGGGTCATCAGTGTCCATGTCATCGTCCCCGTTGCGTGCGAAGAACTGGTCGAATGGGCTGCGGCCACCAAAAAACTCTGTAAACATGGCGTGAGGATCTCCATGGAAGGTGTAGTTGTAGTTGTTGGGGCCATTGGGACCACCACCCCCGCCGGCTGTGTGCCCCTTCAGGCCTGTAAGAGTGAACACAACATCAAAATTGCTATTTTAGAACACAAGAACAAACATCAAAATGTTTATTTTAAATCCATTTGAATCACTTATCCATAACACACTTTCAACACTTCCAGACATACCATCTCTCTAAATAAATAATGCTAAAGCATGTTACATTTCCACCTGTGTCTTCAGGGGTCACTGACAGAGCAGTGTTTCTGAAAAAGTGTTCTGCGATGTGTCACAAACCATGAGCGGACGTGACAGAACGAAGGAATTAACGTTGTGATGTGAACAAACTAGCCCCACCAGTTTGAACGCAGAATAAACAGGAAAGTTCCAGCAAGTTCTCGAGATAATTGTAGTGCCTCTGACTGTTTCCGGTGCTCAGTTGCTTCCAATATAATAACTACAACAGTTTCTAGGGCTACACTTAAAGAAAAACACAAACAGTAACATTTAAATAATAAGGTTAGCTAGAAGTTGTCAAAAACAACGACCACGGCTGATACAGCTACCAACGTTACATAGTTGGCAAACCTGACAACGTCGATTGCGCAAGACAGTTTAGGTTACAATGGTGCAGCACACTGTGTGGAACCAAAAGTTGATGCGTTACCTTCTTCTCCATATCGGTCATATATATCCTTTTTCTTTGCGTCGCTGAGGACATCATAGGCCTCGGCGATTTCTTTGAATTTATCCTCAGCTCCAGTGGACTTGTTTTTATCAGGGTGATATCGCAGGGCCTGCTTTCGATACGCCTTCTTTATCTCGTCCTCAGAGGCGCCTTTCTGTATACCCAACACTTTATAATAGTCTTTACCCATTACAAGTATCTGTCAAGTAACGCTTGATATTCAAAAAAACATAGTCAATGCACCAGTTAATCTTATATCAAAGGCCGTCAACCAACCACAATGAAATGTAGTGTTTGCAGCTGGCTAGCTACTTAACCAGTTGACAGCTGCAAGCTAGCTACAAATCCGACCCGCCACGATTTTTTTGACCCATTAAACTATGGAGTTACATAAATATATCCCGCTCTCTGCTGAATAAATCAATTTATGAGCTGAGATATCGTGGCTACTCAAAATACGCTTTTCACCATGTCGCTAGCTAGCCACCATGTAAGAAACTTCCAGAAGTACTGGTGCTGATACTGCTGTGACTATCGCATTTCCACATTGACTGACATCTCCGCCCCTTTCCACGTCATGCTTTCAAAATGGTCTGTGCTTTCAAGATCTCTGGGACGTCCCTACCCCATTGAAGTTGAACTGTATGAATGGTTAAAGTTCGGGTTAGGGTAGCCTCGTCGAGAACCAGGCGTGACAACGGGTTATGCTTGGGTTTAGGGTAAGGACGTCCCAAGGAATCCGAATATCACTAACCTTGTCAAAATCAAGAACTACGATTTTCGCCCCACCACTCCCTGGCAGCAGTTGCTTACACATATAAGAAGGGATAAACTGCATGTTCAGGGATGGACAAATGGCGGCCCAACAAAATTTTGCTTAGTGGCCCCAAAAGGGTCACCCCATACAGAACCAGGGGCGGCAGGGTATCCTAGTGGTTAGAGCGTTGGACTAGCAACCGGAAAGTTGCAAGTTCAAACCCCCGAGCTCACAAGGTACAAATCTATCGTTCTGCCCCTGAACAGGCAGTTAACCCACTGTTCCTAGGCCGTCATTGAAAATAAGAAATTGTTCTTAACTGACTTGCCTAGTTAAATAAAGGTACAAAAAAACCAATCAGTCGATGTAATCGAGAATCATCAGAAATCAAGCGATATGAATCGAACAGTAGGGCGCCGCCTGACCTACTGATTGCAATTGTATCGTGTAAAAGGGGAGGGCCGACTCTGACTGCATGTGCGGGTTACGATGTGGGCACACAGACCCACATGAGGTAATATTTTTTTTGTGGCCCCCACCCCAATTACAGTTGCCCATCACTGATGTAGATAATAATTTCTTCACATTGTGGGTATCTGTGGCAAAGCTTTATAAATGATTTCATTAGCTAAAATAATATGAATGCATATTCTGACAAGACTATTGATATGTTGCATATCAAATACCACACGGTAGAATAATATAATAGTGTTCCTCTTGCAATGCCTAATTATATATCTTACATGTCCTACATATCTTTCATGATATGGAAAGATATTGGCTTTAAAATGACTCCATGTCAGGGCTTCTGGAAAATAAAGAAGAGATAACTTGCAAAGTGAAGTGATAATAACGCTGACTACCACAGAGGGGCAGCATTGCAGCTTCTTAAATCACGGAAACTGTAACATTATTCTCACGCTTCACTGGAGAGCCCCATAGCGTGATAACCTGATATGCTCCAGTATCAGTTTGGATTCCAGGCTAATAATACGAGCCCACCGTACTATAACATCTGTTGCATATCACAACGTCCAAAAAAACAAACTTGAACATGATGTTAAATTGAGATTATGAGAGAACCATTTGTTTAAATCAATTGAATTTGCTGGCTGCAACATGATAGGACAGCTTTTCCAGCTCCTGTCCAGGTTTTCTAACTCCTGTCCTGGTTTTCCAACTCCTGTCCACTCCAACACAGAGACTGATTTTCTGCACATAATCAACAAAATCAGCAGCCCCCTTTGTACAAATCCTTGTTTACATTACAGCAGATTTTTTTATATTTTTTATTTAACCTTTTTTTTAAAACTAAGCAAGTCATGTAAGAACAAATTCTTATTTACAATGACAGCCTACCCTGGCCAAACTCTAACCCGGACGACGCTGGGCCAATTGTGTGCCACCCTATGGGACTCCCAATCACAACCGGTTGTGATACAGCCTGGAATCGAACCAGGGTCTGTAGTGATGCCTCTAGCACTGAGATGCAGTGCTTTAGACCCCTGAGCTACTCAGCTAATATGTCACAACATCTTAATCCATGCAGATCAGAAAAGCTTACTGTGTTCTTGTACCACTTTGTGCTCCTGTCTGATGTATGTTCCTCGGTGGCCTAACCTGATTGTAAATATAGAATACAGATCTGCTGCCTGTGTGTGTTGAGATGCTCCTTTTAGTCAAATCTGAAGGACATGATCCCTGTCTGATTGATATCTTGGGCAACATCTCCAAGCCCCCCAACTGATAGCCAGCACCTCACAGCTCTGAGAGCACTACAGCTGACAGCTCTCACTCAATTGGAACATGATAGGACAGTATTAGGCCTTACTGTTTGTTAAAGGTATTGGGAGAATACACACACTCTAAAATAAACATGTGTTTGTTTTGGTTTTTGTTCATTCTCAAGGTCAGAGTGGTAGAAAAAAAATGGCACAGGTGGCCTGGGGGGGGAAGTGTCGGTATGCAGAGGCCTGACTGTCCACATGGATACGGCCTATAGGGGGGTCAGTGTGAGACAGTGTGACTGAGTGAGGAGCAGAGCTCAGCAGAGATGTGTCTAGGCTCTTCTGAGAGCAGAGAGGGATCTGTTTCTGAGTGGGGTTGTGTGTGGCTGACCAAGGCTACTGAGCTACTGCAGAACAGTGCAGAGCAAATCGGGCTTCTTATATTTAGCCTTGCGAAGTGCGCGCTACGGATTATGTCTTGGGCGTCTCGGGTTTCGCCTTCAGTACGTTTGTGGGTGTGGACGGTGTCCGGTAACTAGTGGGAGGCCTCTCTTCAGGTGAGGAGGTGGTGGGTTACTGACGTTTAACCCCCTCTCATTCTATGAACATCTCACAGACAACCTCTCTCTCTCTCTCTCTCTCTCCCACCCTCTTGCTTTCTTTACCTCTTTCTCACACCCTCACACAGGAAAAGGCTGTTTACGGTGACATAGTCGTTTCCCATTCTGGAAGGCTATTTGGAGGGTACAGATAGTAAGAAAAACAGTCACAGAGGACATAGCAGTGTTAGACTACAGCGTCTAATCTGATACAAGTAGAGAACACTAACTAGGTTTTTACAAAACATTGGAGGGACCTCATTTTAGTGCGGAGGCACATTGAGGTCGTAGTTCAAAAGGGGTCATGGATACACTGGCTTTAGAGGCGAAGGCAACTGGACAAGAAAAGAAAAGTTCAGCCCCAAGACCAAGACCTAAACCACCCAAAAAGGCCAAAAGGATTGTTTACTTTGAGGTAGAAATCGTGGATGCAAAGACAAAGGAGAAGCTACTACTCTTGGACAAAGTTAGTGTGTGTGTGTGTGTGTGTGTGTGTGTGTGTGTGTGTGTGTGTGTGTGTGTGTGTGTGTGTGTGTGTGTGTGTGTGTGTGTGTGTGTGTGTGTGTGTGTGTGTGTGTGTGTGTGTGTGTGTGTGTGTGTGTGTGTGTGTGTGTGTGTGGCTGGCTGTGTCACTGTTTCTCATCAGTCACTGTCCACGTTCAATATTGTATTTGAATCTGTACACTGAGAAGAATTACATTTAAAAGTTTGAAATCATCAGCTGAGGTCTAATTCCAGTCCTAGTAGAAGCCATAATACTGTCTGAAGTCAGAAGACACTTGTTTGCTTTAGCTCAAGAAGTTACAGTCACCCCTTTGACCGTACAGCCAGCTAATTTACAGTTCACAGACGCTATGGCTGATTCTACAGAGGTTGTGTTGCAGTTAGGAGGTGAAAACTCCCCCTGATCTTAAAGGAATCTTCTGGTCAAGTTATGAGTTATGTGTCAGCTCAGTGTCCTGAAGCCAGTGGGTGTCTTGAAGCCAACAGCACCATGTGTTGAGTGGCTTTTATGAATGTGAACATTTGTGTTGCAATGATAATTAATTATAGTTGAAATGCTGCATCATAGTCTCTGGCTGTCTTCGCAGTGGGAATAAATATGTTTGTGTTATAACTTATGTACAGTATGTGGTATGGTACCAATTTCACAACTTGAAAACAAATATCAAACTTTAGTCAATAAATCTATCTTGGATACATGTATTAGACCCATGGCAGTAACACTAGCAGTATGTTTGCCTATGGATGATTGATTGTCTTTCTGAACAGGTTGAGCCAACTTCTACTATTTTGGATATTAAGGCTTTGTTCCACAAATCAAGTGAGTATGTGACAAAGTCCAGTTAAAATATAGTCATGTTGTGGACGCTCTTATCCAGATCAACTTTCAGTCAGTGATGTTAACAACATGAAATGTAAAACATTTGTGTAACGTGATCTACACTCTGCACCAGGGATGGGCAACTTTGATGGGGGTGGGGGCCCCAAAACATCTGAACTCATCAAGAGGGGCCGCAGTTGCTCTTGACAGCGGAGAGAAAATATTTACGTTTTAGAGTTCCTTTTTGCAATTCTACACATTTTGCCATGGGGCGTAACAGAAATGTTGCAGTTTTAAAGCAAGTTTGCTGAATTTCTACACATTTTGCCATGTGGCGGAGAGATGATTTTGCAATTGTATAATTAATTTCATGCAATTCTACTCATTTTGTCATGGGGCGGAGAGGGAAATTGTTCCGAGGGCCTTCAAAAGGCCAGTGGACAAAAGGTGCTTTCTGGAACCTAAAAGGGTTCTTCGGCCGTACCCATAGGAGAATCCTTTGAAGAACCCCGGTTAGTTTCAGGCAGAACTCTTTTGGTTCTAAGTAGAACCGTTTCGGTTCCATGTAGAACCCTTTCCACAGAGGGTTCTACATGGATGAAACCCAAAAGGTTTCTCTTACGAGGACAGCCGAAGAACCCTTCTGGAAGACTTTTCTCTAAAGAGTGTAGATATGTATGATCCATATACAATATGTCATGATAATTATGAGGTTAGTCTCGCAATGCCAAGTCTAGTTAATCATTCGGCTACTGGAAGGAAGCCTTGAAATGGAGGCAATTTTAAGCTTAATTAACTTCTATCTTCTTGTCAGATCCCCAGTGGTACCCAGCCAGACAGTCCTTACGCCTGGATCCTAGTAAGCCCAACACCTCCCATGCATGATGCCTCAACTACTTACACAGACTCAAATGAGTGCTAGATATTGCTATACCAAAACCGTATAAAGGTCTTATCTTCTGTGAAATGGTCCACAATGTCATGGCTGACTATAGCATTGTGCTCTGTCTTGCTCCACAGAGGGTAAGGGTCTGAAGGATGAGGATGTCTTGCAGACACTTCCTGTTGGAACCACAGCCAGCTTTTACTTCTTTGACCTGGGGGCCCAGGTCGCCTGGGGCACTGTAAGCACATGCAAACACACACACACACACACACACACACACACACACACACACACACACACACACACACACACACACACACACACACACACACACACACACACACACACACGTGTTAATGCACGCACGCACGCACATATGCCCACCCACAATCAATCACCCACAAGTACACACACACACAAATGCACTTATGTGCACAATCACACACAAACGCGCGCGTACACACACACACACATTATACTGCATATCTTGACATGTCTATACTGCATTTAAATATACACAGCCACACTCCCTCAATTAATCAACTATAGCCTTGCATATAAATATACACCCACACTGACAGATAGATTCACTGTCCTCTGGTTCGGTTTTCTATCACCTCCTAGCTCCTGTATCCTCTGTCCTAGGACACATAATCTCATGGCCCTATTTCCCCCACAGGTGTTTATCCCCCTGACCTCCTTTTCACCCTCCATTGCCACAGCCTCCTCAATCATTCTCCACAACCAACCACATGCTGTAACCATGCTCCTTATCCTCAATCCTCTCACCCCTCATCCACCTGTGTCTGAACCCCCAGTGGAATAGGGTGATGCCAGTGTTGGGGGGTAGCAGGGTCCAATGTACTCCTTGCAGCCTGGCACCATAGCTGAGATCAACAGTAGCGATCAGTCACCCGTGCTGGGCCTGGACCCATGCCAGAGGTGTTGATTCAGAGATCTGTTTCATCACAAACTGACTGTCAGCTAAGCTGCCACATCTCTAGGGGAATGCTTGTGTTACATGCTCACTTGTTTTCTCTAATGCTCAATTTACAAATCATCTACTTGCCCTCCTCCCTTGGCACTCCTGTAGATCTGAAATTATCGGATAGGTAAAAGCAATATAATAAAACTTCCATTCAGTCTATCAGAACGCAATATGAAGCTAGTACCACCTACAGATCCAATCAGCACCTACTTGTCTCACCTTTATGTCTTCCCCCCGTCTCAGGTCTTCCTATCAGAGTGTTACGGACCACTGCTCATCTACTTGATGTTCTACTTCCGCCTGCCTTTCATCTATGCCCCAAAGTATGACTTTAGCAGCAGCAAGCACTGGGTTGTACAGTGAGTGTCAAATTACTGCATTTTCAAGGGTCTATTCTATCTCTGTCACTGTACCTCACACTCTCCAAGTGATGATTACAGTGGCATAATTAGGTCTGGTTGATCAGTGATGGTGTTGACAGTGAAGATAATATGTGTGCTGCATCAGAGAAGCATGACAGCCCTCTCGGACTGTCGTAGAGACCAGTGAGTGAATGATGTAGTAATCAAAGCTAAATATGTGATGATAATAAGACGTAATCTATACTATGATCACATTTCCCCTCCCGCTGCAGTTTGGCCTGCATGTGTCACTCCTTCCACTATGTGAAGAGAATCCTTGAGACGCTGTTCATCCACCGTATCTCCCATGGTACCATGCCACTGAGAAACATCTTCAAGGTGAGAAGATTGAATAAGGGAATCTCCAATCTGATTCTAAAGAGGATTTGTGATCCCGTTTGATCCAGTGATATCTGATAATAGCAGTATTGTTTATCCTTTTATTTAATGGTTTACTTTCATGTGACATAGTTTCTAAACTTATTCTCAGGGGTAAACAGATTGTCTAATTAATGTATTATTATTCTGATGACTTGTACAAAAACTGGTCCTGCTTCTTTTCCAGAACTGCAGTTATTACTGGTGTTTCGCAGCATGGATGGCCTACTACATCAACCATCCCCTCTATACACCACCCTGTAAGTCCT